>NC_138372.1:114440249-114478287 GCF_054177405.1 Leptonychotes weddellii | reverse complement strand
CTCGGTCGAAGAGGACGACCTTCCCCGATAGAGGAGGACCGTTCTTCGGTCAAGGGTATACGAGTAGCTGCGCTCCCCTGCTAGAACCTCCAAACAAGCTCTCTCAAGGTCCATTTGTAGGAGAACGTAGGGTAGTCAAGCTTCCAAGACTCCAGACACATCCAAATGAGGCGCTGCACGTGGCAGTCTGCCTTTCTTTAAAAAAAAAAAAAAAAAAAAGTAGTTAAGGTCTTTGGGTGAGTGTGACTTAACTGGTTTTCCATTCACTGTGTAATTGCGAGGTCTTGCCAATACCCATGCTGCACGCTGCTGCTGAGCCTTCCGAGACACTGCCCTCAAGTACCCCAGGCATAAACAGTATGGCGGAAGTACCCTTTTCCCTGTCTGTGTTTGTAAGACAGTCTCTTTCATGCCAGAACTATTTTGGGAAGATGATTCATGTCACATTTTGGCCTCATTACAGTTTTAAGTTGTAAATGGTGCTGGTTTACCTGGAGGTGTAAACATAAATTTTATCTCCATATGCATATGGGAAAACCTGGAACTGAAAAAGCACTGTTTCTTCTTGAGTTCTGTTTCAGGCTATAAACAGAGAGGTTAACGAGATATTTATCAAAACTCTGATTTTATTTTATTAAGAGCATGCTTCCAAAAGAATGCCAGAAAGCGTGCTTCCAAAAGAATGCCAGCAATTACTTGTGGCTATGCTTCCTCCCATTCTCCATTTCCAAACACAGATGGAGAAGTCGGAGCAGCTAGTGTCTTATTGTTACAAGCAGATGATTCTGTAAAATAAATAAACGGTGCGCTTTCTCTTTTGAAATAGTGTGAAAAGTGAGAGCAAGTGTTAAATTACTGTCTGTAGTTATAAGTCACAGGAGGTACAAGTTTATTCAAAGTTTATTTAGGTGCAGAAGATAAAGTAAGGTGAAGTTATTCTGATTAGTTCAATTTGCTTTTTGGTAAATATAGTACTATTTAAAGGGTATGGCAAACCAGGTATTTATTCAGTGGTTTAAGTGCATGATGGCAGTAGAAATGAGAAATATGTTATACCTGAGTTTATCATGCCTTGAACACAGGAGCATCTTAACAGTGTTTATAGATTTTTCTCCAAATAACAGGAAAAAAAAAAGTGGATTTGGAGTGTTAGCCACACTCCAGATTTTTCTATGACTTTTTTTTTTTTTTTTTCAGATTTTTCTATGACTTTCAAGGAATTTCATATCCTACCTCAAAATTAAGATTTGACAAATTATTTTTTTATTTGAAATCACAGCAGTGAAAATAGTATAAAGGAATGACAATGAATTTATTGTTATTTTTTGCTATAAGCCCATTTTGATGGCCAATTTTTTTTTTTTTTTTGGATAGAATGACACACTTTCTGATCTATTGATACAACCCCTTCCCCTCCTGCTTTGGTCATGTGCTTTAAAAAATTATTTTCTAATGCAGCTGTGGGTTGGTGCTATCTGGATCTTTTCACTGATGCCATTTAAGGAGATTTATTAATCTTTATGTAAGATTCCTCAATTAGCAATAAACCAAATGCATTGTGAGCTCTTCTTTGACTCTAAAGTGGTGATTTGAAAAATATTCATGATTTGAGGTGCTTAAGCATCTTTGCCAACTTGATTAAATCCAGCTTCATGGCAGAACCTGGCCTTGAGTTCCGTCATTCTGTTGGAATCTTCCAGCTGTGACAAGTGACATCTACTTTTTTTTCGTTTTCTTCTTATCTTGAGATGACCTTTTATTTATTTATTTTTTAATCTTGAAATGACCTTTTATCTTCTCTGGGTTATCCAGTGACTGCTCATTAACTAGCACTTTCAGAAATTTAAATTAGTGGGTCTGGGGTGGGACCTGAGCACTTCTATTAAAAAACAAAAGTTGGAGCACGTGGGTAGCTCAGTCGTTAAGCGTCTGCCTTTGGCTCAGGTCATGGTCCCAGGGTCCTGGGATCGAGTCCCACATCGGGCTCCCTGCTCGGCGGGAAGCCTGCTTCTCCCTCTCCCACTCCCCCTGCTTGTGTTCTCTCTCTGGCTGTGTCTCTCTCTGTCAAATAAATAAATAAAATCTTTAAAACAACAACAACAACAACAACAACTGAAAAGCTGTCCAGACATGATTCTAATGTTCTAAAAGGACAATAGGCAGCAGCTGAATAAAGGGCATGATTTGAAACCCAAATGTAAATATAGACACATCTCTAAAGTTCTTTGGTTTTGGATGCTGTTCCCTGGGTTTAACTGTGACATATATACGTGGTATGACTGAAATTAGACCACACTTGAAACTTAAGGACCATGTTTCTCTATTTCACGTTTCCCCTTGTGTCTTCTCAGCCATCATGTATGTCATGGGAGCACTTGGTCCTGCAGTGGGATATTTATTAGGTGGACTTCTTATTGGTTTTTATGTCGATCCCAGAAATCCTGTTAACCTTGACCAGAATGACCCTCGTTTCATTGGAAACTGGTAAGAATTGTTTACTACATTTTTCATTTCGTTTGTTATTAATGATAGTTCAAGTCGTAGTACCCTTGTAGTTAAAATAAAAATTTCCCCCATGGGAATATGAAAAACAGCTAAAAGTTGCCTAGAAGGGAGTGGAAGGCAGAATAGTAATCCCCCAGAGATATCCATGTCCTAAGCTCCAGAACCTACGGATGTGTTGGCTTACATGGCAGAAGAGACTTTGCAGATGTGTTTAAGTTAAGGATCTTGAGATAGGAAGGTTTTCCTGATGTCGGACAGGAATGGGCCCCGTATAATCACAAGCGTCCCTATTAGGGAAAGAGGGAGGCTGGAGGGTCAGAGTAAGAAAGAGATATGGTGATTGAAGCAGAGGTTGAAGTGACATACTTTGGGGATGGAGGAAGGTATTATGAACCAAGGAACACACTCGGGACTCTAGAATCTAGGAAACCCAAGAAAATAGGTTCTTCCCTAGAGCCTCCGGAAGGAATGCAACCTTGCCAACCCACTTGAGATTTCTGACCTCCAGAGCTATAAGATAACACATTTGTGTTGTTTTAAGCCCCTAAGTGTGGGGTAGTTTGTTATAGCAGCAACGGGGGACTAATGCTGAGGGCTTGGGAGCATCGGCTTAATCCACCTTCTTTAGGGTTGAGGCGCTTTTTGCTATAAATAGCAGAGTGGGGGAGGAGAGGGTGGCTGTGTTGGGGCTTTCCTGTGTGCTCGAGTCCTAGCTTTCATTATCTTTTCTGTGCCTTTTAAAAAATATTTTCTTCCCACGTCCTTATTAGATTAGCATTTCTGCTTTGTCAACCCTCCCTGACTGCCCAAAACTCCAGTCCCTCCCCGCCTTTTTTCCATCGTCACACTCTTAGTGAATCTTTTCACTTGGTAATTGTTTTTCCAATGGAGTGCTGTAGATTTAGCTGTTCTCTCACTTGCTAGCCCTTAATTGTCTTGCTAAATAAGTAATTTTTCGGACTTAGAATGAGAACTCCAACTTTGGATGTTAGGTTATTTATCCGCATAGCCAGGGCTGTGTTTCAGTTCTTCATAATCCTCAACTTGAACATGAGTTATTTCTTCATGATAGCAAGCACTAACTGAAAAGTATTGGCTTCCTGAATTCATTTAACATGGATTAGTAATAGGTATACATTGATAAGAGATGTTCATTTTATACCAAGGGAATAGTTCACTATTAGAAATTAGTTTCCACTAATTACTTTAGAAGGAGTTTCTAAGAGTTTCTTAGATAACTTGTGTTATCTCTGCATTTCATTATAAGATAATCTCATAACTCTGAAGTACATGGGAATAATGCTTAACGCTATCTATTTTCAAAGCAGTTAAGAAATATTAATCAAGTTATATAACGCTTATTTTCATAAGTAATGCTCTTTGAAGATGGATGTGCTAAGATTTAGATGAACCTGGGCTGGTAGAATTTTCAAATCGTAAAAAAGGAAGTTTCCTTGTCAGCATTAGGGGAATAACACAGGAATTTTAAGTTCTTGACCACTAGTGAAATTTTTGGCCTCAACCACTGTTTTCTTTGCAGTTCTGAAGTAAATAAGAGTAAGGATTTTTTTATTCTCAGAAAAGAAGATTAGACAAGACAGTAGAAAAGACAATATGTATATGAACATTCAGTGTACATTCTGTGTTCTATATAGGTGTCCATGAAAAGAGCATGGCAATAAGGGAACATCTAGAGGGAGGGAGAAAGGAGAGGAGGACCAACTTGGGGGCAGGGAGAAGGAAGGAGACAAGAGCTTTTAGGCTTACAAGTACTTTATGCTGACTTTTAAAAGTTTTCTAGACATCTATCTAATTGGTTGCAAAGTAGGGTAATTAAGAGTACAGACCCCAAAGCCATACCGTCCAGGGTTTAAATCTCTGTCTGCCACCTAATAGCTGTGTGACCCTGGGGGAAGTTACTTAACTTCTCTGTGCCTCAGTTGTTGGTTTTAAAAGAATCTATAAAATGGAAGTAATTACAGTATCTACTTCATAGGGTTGTTGTGAGGAATAAATGAGTCTATATACGTGGGGCTTTAAATAGTTCTTGCTATCTAGTATGTGTTAGCTATTATTAAGTCCTTTGAATTTAATCTATGTTCAGGAACTTTTATCTGTTTTAATGGTCCAATATTAAAAATTGAATTTTATTTATTGAGTAGCTCTGTTTGTAACAGACTTCTACCTTTACCAAAGACAGAGTTATTTGATACAATGCTATTTAATCCAATGCCTAGCAGTAATGATGGATTTTTCAATAAACATGTGCTGAAAGATTGAAGAAAGGAATGAAGAAATGAATAATGCTAATGTTTATTGGGTGCTTACTGTGTGTTAAGCATTCTACTAAGAGCTTCACAAACATTTTTGTTTGAACTTCATATGTTTAAGCCTACATATATAACAACCATATGTACTCACTAATATTATGCCCATTTTACAGCTGAGGAAATTGGTGCCCTGTGATTTGAATAACTTGCCCAAAGCCTCAGAGGCAGTGAGAGCTGGGATAAAAAACTGAGTACAGGGCAAATCTCTTAGTCAATATACTTAACTGGCCCTACTTTATGAATAATCTCTGAGGGGTGGTTTGTAAAAGGGACTTAGGGACCCTGGTTTTTCAATTTTAGCTCTTACTGATGGGTCTTTTCCTAACATATAACTCACACTTTCTTTTCTTTCTTTCTTTTTTTTTTTTAAAGATTTTATTTATTTATTTAAGAGAAAGTGAGAGAGAGCTCACAAGACTGGGGGTGGGGGCAGGGCAGAGGGAGAAGCAGACTCCCCGCTGAGTGGGGAGCCCGATGCGGGACTTGATCCCAGGACCCGGGGACCATGACCTGAGCTGAAGGCAGATGCTTAACCGACTGAGCCACCCAGGCACCCCTAATATGCACTTTTCTGCCTTCCTCAGCTTCTCTCGGGGTCTTTTTTGGCCTCATCATTATATCATGCATTTTGTCAATGCTACTGAAGACCACTGAAGAATGTGGGCCAGTTTGCTCAGCTTTGAAAAACCCCCAAACTTTTATACTATTTTTATATTATTTTTGTTTATTTGCTCTAATTCTTCCCCTCCTTCTGTTATTTGCTCTTACTGTGAACTACTGTAAGTGTATCTTTAATGTTTGCATATAATTTTAAGTTGATGGCTCTGAGTGGAGGTGTGGGGAGGACCTGAGTACAGAGCTACAAAAAAACAAAAACAAAACTAGCTACCATGAAGTGATTGTTGATTTGGGGGCAGGCATTTTTTCAGGTCCATTATATACATTGTCTTATTAATTTTGATGACTCCAAAAAGCAGTTAGCATTATTCCCCCTTCAGATGAGAAGGTTGGTTTGGGAAAGTGAAATAATTTCCCCAGGATCTTAGAGCCAGTAGGTCATAAAGACAAGACAAAAAAACCACATTTGTCTGAAACCACAGCTCAAGAACTGTCCCTTATATTGCACTGTTTGTCCTGTTCTGCTTTTGGAACTGAAGGAGTCCAAGGGGCTTGAAGGCAGAATTGTAGAAAGAGATTCAAAGGTGGCAGATAAGCAGGGGCAGTTTATTAGTAAAGGCCTCATAAGCAGCCAGGTCCTACAGGGGCCAGATATGATCATAGCTATGTTCTCTGCAGACATTTAAAGAATTAAAAAAAAAAAATCTATCTCATTCAGTTTATTTATTCAGGAAATTTTTTGAGTATGTCAGTCACTGGGTTCTAGGTTATACTGAATAATTGAAATTGCTAGAAGTCTGCCCTGAGCAATCTTCTCAAAATAAAGCCTTTTTTTTCCAATTGTTTAAAAATCTTTATTTGATATAACTCTAAGTATCTTTGAAAATAGCATACTGGATTATTAATAACTGGTTCATGGAATTATTCTGTCAGTGAAACTGTGACTTTTAACAGCTGATAACAGTACTTTAATAGAAGCACTATCTTTTTAAAAATGAATTTTCACTTTGCAATTGATCTGTATTCCTAATGGGTTGAATTCAACATTGATGCTTAGAATGCTGCTTGCGTTCAGGTTACAGCTGATGCGAATGTGCTGAGACAGAGGACAGAGTCTGAGCATCAAGAATTTGCAAGCTTGAAGGACAAAGATTAGAGCTGAGGAGTCCTAGTAAGAAAGTGGCAACCCTGTTCTGTAGGATCAGGGGCCTCTACTTGCTAAGAAAGGATTGAAAGGGGACTGAGAGATTGCCCTTGAGGAATTATGCAGACAAGAAGCCCAAGGCCTTAACACATGGCTCTAATGCCAGACTAGAATTTGAGTACTATTCTCTATATTTACTTCTTAGTCTCTGCAGCTTGGCAACCTCAGATGAGTTCAAAGACAGACTCTCAGTTCAACATAGCTCACGGTCTGCTTCTCCTAGGAAGCTTTCTGACACACATTTCCTTTATCTGAGCTTTTATAGCATTCATAGTCTGTACCACATCATCTGACACTTAATTGTATACATGCTTGCATTTCTTGGAGATTGTTTCTTGTATTTTTAGCTCCCTTACCAGTAGGTTGTAAGTTCTTGAAGGCAACAATCAAATATAAATGTCTTTGGTGGCCCTCACAGTTAAGTGTTGTAAGGGCTAGCTAAGAGGGTCAATATATTCTTAAGTGCTTGCAGAAAAATATTTGAATGCCATTAGCAATTTAAAATACATTCCACATGAGATATGAATGGTTTTCTTTTAAGAAAGATGTGTCTATTTTGGTCCATAAAGCATGCTATAGAGTCTATATTATTTTTCTATTATATTTATGAGTTATTTATTTATTTTATTTTTTATTTTTTGATTTATTATGAAATGCACATTATAGCAGAGCTAACAAATATTTCAATAAAATTCTAATCTGGTTGCTAATTATAATATTCATTATAATACTAGTATGATTATCAGGCAGATTTCTCATTTATAACATAGGGAGGAGTCCTATGTTTTCTTAGTTTGTCCAACTTCCTACTGCTTTACAATTGTTTTGCTTTACAGAAGTTTTCCCTGGAGAATTTTATTACCATGAGCTTCTACTTTGCTAATTTGTTCTCATTCATAATGCAAGAGCCATAAATGCTATTCACATTTCCCAATTTTTTAGGTGGAGTGGATTCCTCCTTTGTGCCGTTGCAATGTTTCTTGTGATATTCCCAATGTTTACTTTTCCAAAAAAGCTTCCTCCTCGACACAAGAAAAAGAAAAAGAAAAAATTTTCTGCTGATATTGTTAGTGATGATGACGTTATGAAGGAGAAGTCAAACAATAGTGAACAAGTGGACAAAAAAGTTTCTTCTTTGGGATTTGGAAAGAATGTCAGAGGTAAAGTATATATTTTGAGTGAATACGTGCCCAACATTTTATTTTATTTTGTTTTGTTTTTATTTTTTTTTTGCACACGGTTATTTTAGATCAGTGCTACTCAAAGTGTGGACCCAGGTCAGTTCTGCCCCAGCAACTGTTACTGGCCTGTGACAAGATAAGTACTGAAATTTTGAGTAAGCCTTGAGAAACTTTTAAAGAAATTTGACAGTAATTTTATGCCTATTGAATCTAATAATAATAATAATAATAATAATAAACTGGGCTTCCATTTTGTACATTTAAAAAAACTCATTTTCTTAATTCATTTTTAATATATTTTGCAAAAGTATCAGTACGTGATAGACTGGAAATATTAATTTAAAAATGGTTCTTCATCACAGATTGTTTGAGAAGCACTGATTGAGATCCTAAAGATACAGATTTTAAATATGTCATTTACTGTAATGAGAGATGTCTGAGTTTTAAAATACTGCGTTCTATGATGAATGGTTTGTTTCAAGGGCATGGTGGGTTTGGTAGAGTGGCCAGATCCTTACCCAAATATAAAACCTACCACTAGACAGCAATCTCATTCAACAGTGGCTCTGTCAGATGCTTGTAAGTGTTCATAGAGAAGAGTAGCCAAGAAATTGGCCTCTAAATGTCCAGATAGTTTCAGTGATGTGTATTTGTCTATTTTTTCATTTTTATTTGTCTTAAAAACAAGAACTTTATCAAAACTAGGTTAGGCATTCTCAAACCTAAACAATTTAATTTTAACCAGGCAATATTTGTTCAGTGTTCAGTGTATCTGTTGGGTAGTGCTACACTCCCATTAATTTCAGCCTATTTCCTAAATTCCCTGAATTGATTTTTTTTTGAAATTATGAAGCATAATATTTATCAAGTGCTTGCATCAGTCAAGGTCGTTTTAGGTAAAATTTACCTAGGCACATTATCATCTCACTTTGACTATATAAACACTGAAGCCAAAGAGGAAACTTTCAGGCCTAGAAGGAAGTTACTAATATATTATGGAACTGTCCCTGCAGCCAAAGAAAAATAATGGTTAGATTGGACTACTTTTAAGACTATATTTGTTTAGAGCAAGTGAAGTCACTTTTCTTTGAAAATGTTCTTTCCCAATTAAGTTTTAGATCTGCTTCCCCTACTCGCCCTCCCCTACCCATTGTTTTGTGACAATGTGTACTTTTGGAACTGCAAACATTACTTCTGCTATAATACCATCAAGGATTCCTTGGATGCTAGTGTGACCTGAGCTCTTACCACATGGACCACCATTTTTCTTGGATGTCTTATGGATCATAAAGTCTATTACCAAAGGAGTAATTTTTTTTTTACAACTCGATTAAGAGCAAGATTGACATTAAAGAATTTACAATACAGGAGTAGACTTAGAGTCTTAATTTATGAAGAATATAAAGTAGACTCAAGGAGAGAAATACAGACCTAGGTAAGCTAAAATTGTATACTTTATAGCTTAGGGGTAGATGGCTTGAATGTGAAATATATGCCCTGTTGGATAGTTGAGAAAAGGAAGAGAAGACTGATATCAAACACCAATCACAGATATGACCATAGATGGGAATGGCGTTCCTTTGGAGGATAAAGTGTAGACAATGATGTTAATGCCCTGTCTACCTCTGGGACCTTACTGTCTTAGGGGCGGAGGCCTGCTGACCACTGGTACCTGCCTGAAGAACTGTAGGTCTTCCTCACCTGAAGGTCTCCTTTTGCCCGAAGGTTTTCTTTCTGGGCTGGGAAACCTCTTGGCTCCTGCTCAAGGCTGGCGTCAAGTGCCAAGGAATTAACACTCCCCCACCCCCACACACAACAGTCTTAACCACTGGCTGATGAACACCCTAGCTTCCCCATTTGATGGGTGAGACAGTTCTGAGTTCTATTTCTACATCCCTTGTAGGCTGCTTTTGCTTCCTGTGCATCACGTTCGCACTCCCTGAGCAGCGTTTTCTGAGCCTCCCAAATAAACTGCGTGGACTTGAATCTTTGACTCAGGACCTACTTCTGGGAGGAAGCACACTTAGGCATGTGGGTTCAAAAGCTGTCATGGAATTTTAAGATTGTTTTTCCAAATTGAATCTATATACTATTTTATTGTATATCATCTTGTACTGCTAGGGATTTCTCTTCTCCATCTTTTCTGTGCTCAATATGATAGATTAGGTTATTTTCTTTTAAAGGAAAGAATAAGAGGAGTCTGTTAGCAGTGATGGGTAGTTGGTCTATAAAGTCTGTTTCCTGTCTGATTTTCCTGTCAGTGTTTCTGATATATTCTCAGCTTTATCATTCTGTGCCTTCATTGTGATGACTGATCTCACTTCTGCCTCTAAATCTCCTGATTAGGACACAGAGCTGGTTCATTTTTTACTTTCACTTGCACTGAATTCTCTAATTGTATCTAGACTGGACTTTCAAGAGCCACTTTCTCCTGTTAGAAAAGAAGCCTGTTTTAATGAGAGTCTATAGTGCAAATGTTTCGCTAAAAATGATTCAAATGATGTTGATGATGTAGAAATAATATTCAATTAGAATATTTAAAATTAATTCATATTTATCTTGCACTTACTGATTTCCTCCAGATTATATAATACCTATCACCTATAGGAAATGACAGTCTAATATTTAATCTGGTTTTCAAAAGGACAAATTAAATCTCTGGGAGTCATTCAACTGTTGATATAATTTTTTATTATAAAACTGAGATTCATCATTAAGGCCTTGAAATAAAGAATGGTTGCTAAGATTTCATTTTGAATTAAATCTGAGTTTGATTCTCAGATTCTTTTTTCCTCTTTTTTTCATATTTGGAATTTGGATACCAGTATTAGCTTCTTCAGAGAGAAGGTGGCAGGATATCTAAGTTAATAACTCATACTTCCTTAAAAAAATGATTTGGGCCATACAAATCCACTCTCCGCCTCCACATTTTAATGATAGACATTGGGAAAATCTGACTCAGTGTTTCTAGATTCTTGTTATAAATTATGCAAGAGTAAGACTGTTTTAAAACACCACAAAGGAGAAGGTAGAATTTTTAGTGTGTCTGATTCACCTTTCCATAAAGAGATTAGCATTGATCGCATCAAATCTTACCAATAAAAATAAACACTTAAAATATTTAACTGGATCACTTTTCCTGAGGTTTGAGGTCCAGCGTTTTAAAAGTCTTCCAAATTTAGCTGGATATCTTCCTAAATAGAAAACTTTTGGTGGCCGTTAATCATAAGAAACATTTTATTTTTGTATCCACTTTTAATCTTTTAGCTGCTTAGCATTATTAGTTAGCATAAAATATAACAGATTTTTCTCTGTTAGACTTTTGTCTGTGTTAGACTGCAATATGTTTATAATCTTAACTAAATAAAATAGTTAACTCTGAGATGAGCAGGGAGCCCGTTGCAGGGCTCGATCCCAGGACCCCGGGATCGTAACTTGAGCTGAAGGCAGACACTTAACCAACTGAGCCACCCAGGTGCCCCTCTCCAAAGCATTGTACCTCCTGCCCTCCTCTATTTTTCTCCTTAGTATATCACTGTCTAACATACCATATATTTTACTTATCTTATTGTTGTCTCCACAGTGAGAAAGTAAGCCCCATGAAGGCAAGGATATTGTGTCTACCATGTTCCCTGATGAATTTATACCACCTTATAGATAATCAATATTTGATGAATGAATTATTGAGGAAGGAGAGGTTGTGTCTATAGGATGTGGCAACTGATATGGGGATAATGGGGAGATATAGGTATCAAAGATGGTTTCAGGATTTCAACCTCAGATAATGGGGGAAAGGGACAGAAGGAATACATTCCAAATTTGAGCTGCCCACTAACATCCAGAACTATTGCATGTGGCCTTTTGCTAAGTGTTTTAAAACTGGTATAGTGTGGAATATGTTGGGGTCAATCCTTGACTCAGCAAAGAGGGATCACCAAAGCCAGGTGCCTGGTCTATGCTATCTTAGCTCTCTTGCATATTGTCTTTGCTCCCTTGCTGAATTATAGTTTGGTTTTATGTTTGCAGCTTTTATTGAGCTGTTGCTTGAATTCCCCATATTTGCTGTAGGAACATGCTCACTGCCCTTTATATAAAATCCTATTTTGTGAGAACAGTGGTTCTCAAACTTCGGCCACCTAGGAAGCACCACAAGGGCTTCTTAAAACCCAGAGTGCTGGGCCCTGGCCCACAGTGTTCAAGTGCGGAGGCCTGGGGTGTGGCCTGAGTATTTGCATTTTTATTTTTAATTTTATTTATCTATTTATTTAATTTTAGAGAGGGGGGAGGGGCAGAGGGCAAGAGAGAATCCTAAGCAGGCTCCAGGCCCGGGGCGGGGCCTGAAGCAGGACTCGATCTCACAACCCTGGGATCATGACCTGAACCGAAAGCAAGAGTTGGATACTTAACTGACTGTGCCACCCAGGTGCCCTTTTTAAATTGAAATTTTAATTAATTAATTTTATTTATTAAAAAAATTTTTTTTGTATTCGCATTTTTAAAAAGCTTCTCGGGTGATACTGATGCTGTGAGAACCACTGCTCTAGAACATAGAGAGGAAAAGCAATTTGATTGTTTCTGCTAATGATGATTATACAACTTTTTTGCTTTGGTGGCCAAGAAACTGAGTCAAATTTGAAGCCCGGCAAGGATTCTTACAGACATACCTAATTATTTGTTTCTGGTTTGATCGTGCTGTGTTTACATCTTCTCTGGCTCTGGTTCTTCATTTCATTCTTCTATTACATTTATTTTGTTGTACGCATGTTATCTTGTGGGAAGCCGAACCTTTAGATTTGGACCTATAGCTTAGGAGGTAAATGCTAACACACCTGGCAAAGAATTCCTGAAAAAGAAAGCACTTTCTTTATATTCAGTGCAAACTGAGGGGTTACTCATCAACTCATCGGCATAGTATCTACTTAGAAAGCTATGTAGGAAAATAGTCATTGGTGCTAGTTTTAAACAAGCAGAATAGTACTTGGCCAGCAACCACGAATGATGTATTTTGGGCTTTGACAACTGCTGGTTCTGTCCCCTGCCTGTAGGTAAGTTGCTCAGGAGCTTCATGTGCTGGCCCAGAGGTGACTGTGATGTGCAAGATCACCTAGTTCCTTCTGCTCTTTTACTGGCAAGCAGGGAATGCCATTTGCCAGTGTGTTCTGGAGGGGAGAGAAAAATTGCAACACTTTTATGGAGACTTGTGAGCAGGGAACACAGGGGTGGTTATTAGTTTCTAAGAGAATGAACAGATAATGGGGACACTTGGGCTGTTTGTTGGCCATGTTACATATGAGCGCAACGTTGGTTTTGCTTTTACAGAAAGTTGTGACTAAAAATTATTTGATGCTCCTGGATAACAGGGGTCAAAAAATTGCATTTGCTCTGTGCCCATGAAATACGCAGGTTGGTGCAAGACTTCCAGGCCATACAGGAAGTTACTGGAATTTTCACTGCATGGGGATGGTATGTTTCCGTCAGCTTTTTGATGTACCGGAAGGCTTTGAAGTATACAGATAAGAACAAAAATATTAGGGGTGGAAGGACAAATTAAATACTTTCAGAAAGTAGTTACAAAAGAAGGGAATCAAGGAATTTTGTGGAAAGGTGTTAAGAGAAGTGGCTCTATAATTTGTACCCACAGATTTTGGTTTATGGAGGTGACTGAATTTGGTTTATGAATGACATGCAGAGGTCAATGCCATTGAAAGAAGGATTTATTACTTGCATTTCACAAGACAAGGGGGCACATCGGGCTGCAAGGGAAGCACCAGGCTTTGGTCAGGAAACAAAAGACAAGAGTGAGGGGAAAGCCAAGGTCAGACCCCTGAAGGGGGTTCCCATAGGAAAGAAAAGGCAGGGCAGAGTCAACAGCTTACAACTGGCTGGTCTGTGTCATTTCAGTGGGCTTTGGGCTGTGGAGGTGGTCTGGTTGTGTGATACCCAACCCTGGGTGATGTAGGATGGGGACAATACTGGCTGGGTGTGTGAGAGCATGGTAAGGAGGTGGTTGAGACTATATACTCAGGACTGGATAGTTTGCATGTAAAAGTTGTGCTCCCAGCCAACCCTTGCTATCTCTAAGACTTGGTAATCTAGTCTCTTCCCATCCAGCAAGATTTTTAAGATGTCAAAGCATCATAAAATACTGAAAAATTAAAAAATATGATTAATATAAAAGCTCTATGTTACAGCCAAAGCATACACTCACCTGGCCTGACTCCACTATTATTATCATATGGTGTTTTCTCCATCTTTCTTTACCACGTTCCTTCTCCCCACCTTCCAGGGGCCTTTCTGGAGCTCTCGAGGCTGAGGCTTTGGGTCCCGCCCATGTACTTTGAAAAGCACTCTATATTTTAGCACATATTGTTTTATTTTAAACTTAATAAATATCCCAACCTTTTATATAACAATGACCCCCACTCTGGTGTTTCCATTTTTACTCTTGGTCACTTTGTGCCTACTGTAAATTCTATGCCTTGTTTGACTTAGTCTGTTTAAGCTGTCTAGATCTGCTTCTTCAATTGATACTTCCCTCAAATTTTACTTTCATTTAAGAAATCAGCGTCATCTAAGATGTTTAGGAAAGGACTAGACTGTTCTCCCCAAATCCTTCCTTTTTTTTCTCCTCAAAGATTATTTATTTGAGAGAGGGAGGGGGTAGAGGGACAGGGAGAGAGAATCTTTAAGCAGACTCCACGCTGAGTGTGGAGCCTGACGCGGGGCTCGATCTCACGACCCTGAGATCATGACCTGAGGGAAAACCAAGAGTCTGATGCTTAACCGACTGCGCCCCCCAGGCACCCCCGCAAATCCTTCTAATTATTGAGATAGATTGCTGACAATATCTACCTTAAGAAAATGTCTCTCTTTCTTTCTTTGTTTCTTTTTCTCTTTCACAAATATCTTTTTTGAGCAACAGCTACAGGACAAAGAACTGGGAGGTAGAAAGGAAAATTGACATAATAAAATATAAGTCTTTAAATGGAGGTATGTACATTCTAAGAAAGGCTGAAGGAACAGGAGGGAGGAATTCCTAAATTAGCTGACTGAGTCAGGGAAGACTTGTCTTGGAAGATGACGTATTGTTGCTTTCTTTTAAAATTGTGGAGTGTTTGGTTTGGTTTTTTAAAATATAAGAGTAATACATGTTCATTGTAGAAAACTTAGTACATAAAGATATAAAGGATAAAATAAAAGTGCATTCCAATATCATTCCTGAACATAAATGCTTACATTATTTTTATAACAAAAAGTGTATTTTGAAACTAGATAGATGTGGTGGTTGCACACCATTGTGAATGTACTGAATGCCCCTGAATTTTTTGCTTTAAAATAATTTTATGTTATGTGAATTTTACCTCAATAAATTATTTTTGAAAAGGTATTTATTTTACTTGAATTTAGACATAAGGGAAATAAACTGAATAAGCTATAATCTTCAGATAAATCTTTTTTTTTCTACAAGAAGTATTATGTCCAAAAATAGCTATGTCAGGAAAGTATTAACAGTGGTCAGTATGTTTGTTTGGTATTTAATGTTTATCATTTATATTTGGAAATAATGTTAGTTTCCAGGTAATAAAATTTAGTCAACAACTTGATAGAACAATTCATCTATTTTTTATAATAATAAAACCACCATTCCGCATCCCACCCCCAATTTAAATAAAAAAAAAATAGATGTCAAAAGAACAAAATTGAAATCTATGTCTATTTTGTAAAGGTCCTTCAGAAGAACATAACAGAGAAAAGCTGGTGTGGAAGGATAATGTCAGCAAAAACAAACACCACAACACATCATAGGGAAGGAATGTTCCTGCAACCAAAAAAAGATCAGAAAATAAATAGAGGGCTTAAAAATATACCAAAACAAATTCACAGATAGATATTATCATTCATAATTGTGACTTTGAATCTTGAAGAGAATGTCAAATTATGCTATGGATTTTCCAGTAATACCAGTTAATACATACAAAATATTTAAAGTTTTGTTGCTTTAAGAGGCAATTGCCCAGTTATCTGAAAAATTCAAGCATTCCAAACACCTCTTTTCCCAAGATACACTGGATGAATGAAATATTGGATATTTCCTCCTTCTCTGGTTAGCATTTTATTGTTTCTTTAATGGAATTTTTAGTTTATAATCTGATCTAAATCCTTTTAGGATTCTTTAGCTCCAGAAAACCCTATTTTAAAAAGGATTATCTATTTGGTCCTTCACATTTTTCTGTGGTTTTGTTAAGTACACCACTACATGGACCGCCTTTATCTTAGGAGGAAGAAATTAGGCATCTTTAGAATAGATTTCATTTTCTCACAAGTATATGGATATTGTTTTAGTACAAATTATTGCTGTGGTGTTATAATGAATGTTAATAAATAAATACATTCCAGATATATTTTTTGAGTGCCTACAAAATGCCAGATGTATGCTGGGAGCTGAAGATATACAGATTTACCAAAGTCCTGCTTTCATAGCATTTACACTCTCTTGAAAGAAACAAACAGGTAAACACACGCAGCTATTGAAGACTTGATGAGTAGCAGTATGAACAGCATGCCATGGGAGCACAGAGGAGAAGCACCTGGCTGAAGGGGCTGTCTCCTACAGATTCGATGGATGAGCTTGACATTTGCTAAGCAGACTTGCGGGGGAATATAGTAAATAGTAGAGACAAGAAAGACCACGGCCATGTAGGGAGCTTATGGTGGGAATCACAGAACTTCAGAACTGCAAGGGTGGACAGCAACCCTGTCTTGAGGGCCTTGCAAATGAGGCCAAGTTCTGGGCAGCTGGGCCTTCTTCCCATTTTCTTGGTCATTCTCTCTGTCAGCATGTCTTTTTCAAGTATATCATGTAAAAAAGTCTGTTTCCATAGTTTAAGACAACAAAAAGGCATGACAGTTGCTTTCAGTTTGTAAAGGACAGAAGCAAGTTGAAGCCCCCTGAGATACTGGGGTTTTAGTGTAAGGCTCTCTTGTGAGCCCCCGGCAGCTCTGGGAATGTGTTCCTTGCTTTGGGACCCACAGCCACTCTGGATACTCAACTGCAGGCTGATGCTCAGTTCCTTTTCCTTACTTAAGCTCTCACTCAAATCTTCATACGCACAGCCTAATTCACTGTGTGTCAGGTGTCAACAGTAAGGGACACGAAGCAAAGGGCTTGGCCAGTGTGTGCAATCAGCTAGTTTTGAGAAATCAGGTCACACGCTACAAACCTTGCTACGTCAGCATAAGGAGCCACTGAAAAGGTGACTTTCAGGGTGGCAGTGCCACACAGACCTCTCTCCAGGGTGGGATTCATTTTACACCAGACTAAACATATTACCAACGAGTTCCTCCCTTTGCCCACTTTAAAAGCTGACTTCTACCTTTCAGCTTCTATGAAACCCGGGCTTACTTAAAGCTTTACTCTTCCAAAAACTTTATTCTAAATCGATCCTTCAAGTTGTAGACTTATTTTATGAATGAGCATAAAACATTCCCACATGCTGAAGCACGCTTGCCTGATGGGCAGAAACTTACCCATCTACCGTCCCTGTTGTCTCCTCTTAAGCTGTGAGCCACGAGGCTTTGGAGAACAAGAAACTATGATCTCTGCCCTTGCTGAGATCGTCGTTGATCAGCTTCCATAGGAACCCAGTCACACCGCACATCTCAGATTTTCTGAAACTTTGACTAAAGGTTTGCAAGGTCAAGCGGAGCGGGCAGGGGGACTACATCAAATTTATTGTAGCGTAGCCCCGTTATGATGGGCGTGCAACTCAACGTCTGGTCTGGTGCAGTCTGGGGTCACCTGCACTGCTGTGGATGCACACATGGGAACGAGCAAGGGATCTGCCAGTGACAGCAACACTTCTTTTTTTTTTTTTAAGTTTTTAGTTAAATTCCAGCTAGCCAACATACAGTGCGATATTAATTTCACGCATACAACCCAGTGATGCAACACTTACATACACAACACCCGGTGCTCATCACAAGTGCTCTCCTTAAGTAACACTTCTTTTAAAAGTGATTTCTATGTGTTGCCTATCTTATATTACATTCTATTGAGGTTTGGTGCTTTGTATTGCATTCTTTTCCTACTTTACTAATGTTTAAGGCATTTCTGGTTTTAGTGTCAGCTTGCCCTTATTGAATTTGTAAGATTTTGTAGCATTAAATGATAAAAAAATGACAATCATTATCATTATTTTATCTCTCCTTCACCAGGCTTTTTACTGCATTTTTTATTTTACAATGACAGTTATAAATGACACGAAGAAACTTATCTAAAATATATTCTGCAGCATAAATTTAGGTATTTGACTGCCAATGTATGGATTTAGCTTAGATTTTTAAACTTTGTGTTTTTGAAATTGTTTTGAATTTACATAAAAGCCACAGACAGCGCATAGAGCTCCTGTGTACCCTGTACTTCAGTTCTCCAGTTGTTAATGTTTCTGACCCACCTGAGAAGTTGCAGACATGATGCTCTGCTGCCCTATCCTCCTTCAGTGTGGTTTCCTAGGTACAAGGACATTGTCCTACGTGACCACAGGGCAGCCATCAAAACCCGGAAATTAACATTGATCCAGTGCTACCTTCTAGACCACAAGCCCAATTCAAACTTCATCAGTGATTTCAACAATGCCCTTTATGTCCAAATTCAATTCACAGACCACATGTTGTATTTCGTTGGGGTGTATTTTAGTCTTCTTCAGTCTGGATCAGTTTCTCATATTTCCTTATTTTTATGATCTTGATCTTTTTAGAAAGTATAAGCTGATAACTTTATAGAATATCCCTCAGTTTGGGTTTGACGATGTCGCCTCCTGGTTTATGCACTTGGTGGGCATACCACTGAAATGAGGCTATATTCCAGTGCCTTGTAACAGAAGCTATATAATGCTAATATCCCTGTGAACTTTCATCTCTTGGAGAAGATTGTATCTACCAGGTTTCTGTACTCTAAAGTTAATAAATATATTGCAGTTCTAAATCCATAAGTAATTTATAAGTGTTTTATGGGGAAGTACTTTGAAGCCATGCAAATCCAGTTGATTCTCATTTGTGGGTAGTTGTGTTCTATAAAGTCACATGAACATTGAGTTAGCGAATACAGAAGCATTGCTCTAGGGAAAACACAGGATTGGATTCCTGTCACAACATAATCATCAACCAATCAGTACGTAACCTTGTTTTATGTATGTTTCTGTTCGAAGACACTTTATTCAATATATATTGTTGATTCATTAACACCGAACCTACAGCCAACTAGCAGTATGACTCATGCCTGAAGGAAGTGTATCTAACACGCGTATTTTCTCTACATGGCACATCACAGCCTCTTAGGAAAGCTAGACAGCATTTCAGCACTATATCTGAGGGCCATTTGAAACAGGGAAATCACCAAAAACACAAAAATGCTAAAAATATGACAGTATCTTGTGAAAAGGACACTTGCTTGCAGCATGAAAGCTGACACAGGAAGACAGTGTGAGATGCCTCATGAAATCTTAGCCAAGAAAGTGTGTGTCCTACAACTTAAATTTTTTTGCCACTTGGTGCATGTCCTTGAATGGCTACCCCCTGTGAGTATTGATTTGGGGGTTACACATAAATTGTAGCAAATTTGAAAATACTAAATCTGTAAATAATGAGGATTGATTGTATCTTGTTTCTATTAAACTTTCACTTACCACTTTTAGCATCCATTGACCTTAAATTGCTTCATATTTGACTACTGGGGATCCTTCAAACTGTCTTTGGTGTCCTTCTGACATGCCCAATCATTCTCTGAGCACTTTACTTTCTTGTTTAACAAGATTTTCCAGGCTCATCTTGTATTTTCTCTGCCTCAGCTCTGAAGTTAGACATTTCTCCAAGGAGCTCTGGTTCCTTTGAGTGGAAAATGGCCTTTAGAAACCAAGCACCGGGTGCTAGGTGTGCTCATTGCTATTAGGGTGTTATAACTTCTAAACTGTGTAGTAGACAGAATTAGGAAATATGTGTATGTACACACACTCACACATATCTATCATCTGTCATCTTTATCTATCCATCTATTGTCTATCATCATATCTATCAATCATATTCTATCTATCTGTCAGTCTCTCTATCTGTCCATCCATCCCATGACTTCATACCATTACCTTCAGTTCCAATCTGATATCTAACTATCCCCTGTCCATATTTGTAACTCCCTTCTCTGGCCATTAGAAAGCTGACTGCCATTAGTTTCAATGGACTAACTTACTCACTGTTCTTGTATTTAAACCAACTCCCAGCCCCACCTGCCAAAGACACAAGCCTGGATATCTGGCCCTTTGTTCCTGCAGGGCATGTATGCTGAAGGTTTAGCTCCAACAAAGGGAAGAAGGAAGGTGGAAGAAAGGAGGAAGCTAACTTAAAGTTGTTGAATTTCAACTTTTGCTAAATTCTTCTTAAATAACACCAGTTTTTTTGTTTTATTTATTTATGAAAGAGAAGACAAATATTACATATATTTTTAGTTAGCTTTGAAATTAGAGGGCTATTTACCTCATCAAATGGGTATAAAGGAAAAATCAGTTTTCTGTAACTAGTATCTTTTTTTTTTTTTAAAGATTTTATTTATTTATCTGAGAGAGAGAATGGGAGACAGAGAGCATGAGAGGGGGAGGATCAGAGGGAGAAACAGACTCCCCGCTGAGCAGGAAGCCCGATGTGGGACTCGATCCCGGGACTCCAGGATCATGACCTGAGCCGAAGGCAGTTGCTTAACTAACTGAGCCACCCAGGCGCCCCTGTAACTAGTATCTTTTTTTAAAAAGTTTATTTATTTAAGTAATCTCTACACCCAATGTGGGACTGGAACTCAGACCCTGAGATCAAAAGTTACATGCTCTTCTGCTCTTCTGACTGAGCCAGCCAGGCGCCCCTATAACTAGTATCTTTTAAAACATTCATGTGAGACATATGTTATCTTCTTGGATTAAAAAAATTTATTGTATAATTTCACCAGATGTTTTAGATTCAATAATATTTAGATTTAATATACCAAGTAAACTTAATTTGAATCTCCAAATGTTGATAGAAAATCTTCTAATTTTTAAATTTTATTTATTTATTATTTTAATTTTTTTATGTTTTATATATTTTTTTAAGTAGGCTCCACACCCAACGTGGGGCTTGAACTCATGACCCCAAGATTAAGAGTCCCATGCTTTATTGACCGAACCAGCCAGGCACCCATCTAATTTTTAAATTTTAGATCTTTTGATTTGCCTATTTACAAGAGAATATTGGGTAATTTTATGAAGTAGTTTAATTATTTTTTTTTCTGGTGTGTTTGTCCATGTTAAAAAATGAAGTATGCATCTTAATTTTTTTTAAATGTTCATTTAAACTTTAAATGATCAAATTAAGATATAGAATATTAAAATTAATTCACATTTTAAAATGATTAGCAAATAGTCTTGACTTCCTAAGTTTTAAATTCTGGTGTATAGGCCATAAATTATAGCTTTAATAACAAGTTTTGCTTAATTTTTATGAAATGATTTTATTATGTTGTAGCATAAGAGGATAACTGTTCTTTTCTTTTTAAGATTTATTTATTTATTTTAGAGAGCAAGAGAAAGAGCACACACTCAAGCAGGGGGAGGGGCAGAGGAGAGGGAGGAGAATCTCAAGCAGACTCCCCACTGAGCATGGAGCTCAATGTGGGGCTCAATCTCACAACCCTGAGGTCATGACCTGAGTCAAAATCAAGAGGCGAATGCTTAACTGAATGAGCCACCCAGGCGCCCCAGGAGATAACCACTCTGATAACTGAGATGACTGTACCTGTCAGAACTAATGCAGCTTATCTTTTCCATGATACATTCCAAGATATGTAAAGATCACATAAATGTGGGTTAATTCACATTATAAACATGCAAAAATGCAAAGGAATATGCACAAGAATCTCCTTTTATTCCTCTTTCCCAATCTTATTCCAATTACAGAATTTATTGGTGTTGTATATATTGGGAAGTATATATATTCAACCACATATAAATACGTTGTTTTGGTTTGTTTGATTTTTACTTTGATATTACATATATGTATATGTATATATATTTACATACTCATGTATATGTATATTTCTGCAGCAGCTTGCTTTACTCATTTTTTTTTATAAGATTTTTATTTATTTAACAGAGATAGAGAGAGAGCACAAGTAGGCAGAGCGGCAGACAGAGGGAGAGGGAGAAGCAGGCTCTCCGCCGAGCAGGGGGCCCGATGTGGGGCTCGATCCCAGTACCCTGGGATCATGACCTGAGCCGAAGGCAGCCGCTTAACCGACTGAGCCACCCAGGCGCCCGCTTTACTCATTTATAAAAATATTTCTTGGAGTTCCTTTTATGCCAGCACATATAGCTCTGTATCATTTTTAGCTACCGCATAGTATTTCATTATAGGGCTGTGCCATAATTTATTTAAACATTTTCCATTTAGTCTTTTTCCTTAAATTTTTGCTATTATAAATAATGCTGAAATGAAGATACCTGGACATACATCTTGAAGCATATATATATGGCAAGTTCTGTAAAGTAAATGCAAAGACTTAAAGATGAGACTTTTCTCTCTTCCTTGAGAGACAGCTGGGCTGGTCCCGAGCCCCCACCTCTGGGCTCTCCTCCTTTGGAGATCATTTCTCATTCTTCCCCAGTCCAAAGGCCCTGGGAGTATCTGACCTGGTGACCTGACCCTTAAGCCCTTTTAGCTGCATCATTTCCTGTTTCATAATGAGGCTGGAAGATTAAATGTCCAGAATCATGTACCAGTTCCCCTGCTGTGGGTGTCTGCAATGCGGGTTCAGGGATGTGACAACTCAGAAGTGGGTTTCTCAGGGATGTGCTGGTTGAATGAAGTAGAAACCATAATGTAGCACTGTACTGCAGATACTTTGTGCATTTAGTAGATTCTTGCGTTTTAGCAAAGAATAACATTGTTTTAATTAAAAAAATGTAAACAATTTATCTTAAGCAGTTTTTAGAACAGGAGTCATAGGTTGGGTTTTTCTTGTAAGGTTATTTGTGTCTGGATATGTTTTCTGTTACTTTATTAAATTTCCTCATCCTACTTGAAAAATTTTCAGTAACCCCAAATCTGTTTAATAAAGGGGGTGATTTCTAATCAGTCATCAGGTTTTTCTGTTTTTATTCTCTATTCAGTAGTCTCGAATATTGCTGAATGGCTATTTCCAGTTCATTTCAAAAACAATTCAATCTTATTTTATTTTCCATCCCTTATTTATAACATTCATTTGTCATTTTTGTCATTTTGTAGACCTACCAAGAGCAGCTGTCAGGATCTTAAGCAACATGACATTCCTTTTTGTGAGTTTGTCATACACAGCTGAGAGTGCCATTGTAACTGCTTTCATTACCTTCATTCCCAAGTTCATCGAATCACAGTTTGGTATCCCAGCTTCCAATGCCAGCATCTACACTGGTAAGGCACTGCCGTTAGAGCTCCTTGAAAACATGATCATTTTTGACCACTAACCTAAAATGCAATGAGTGAGGAGAAAGTTCATTCTAACATCAAAGTGTTGAATAAATTCATTAACAGCTACCTGCCTCCCCTCACCCTCCACCCCCATTTTAGGAGGAGAAGGTCTTTGAATGTTTTCTTGTTGACTCAGATGGTGTTACTGTGTGCCATTTTTTACCAACTGTCTTTTGGGAAGGGAGAACTTTGCATAATTATGTTTTTATGGTTCTCAGTTAAAAAGAATGAAATGGGCAATGGCATTCAAATTTAAATCTGAATATATCTTTTTATGGGTGGCATGAGTCAAATTAAAAAATGATTGAAAAAATTTTAAATGGATAATCTGAAATAGAGATGATCAGGTGCATGGTATCAGGATTTCCCCTTCAAGAATATAAACAGATTTTGATTGAATTACAAGAGATGCTTGACTTTATAAGGAAGTCTATGAATTTTGTTTTAGAAGGTGTTTTATGTCTGGGAGAATGATTTTTGGAGACGATGATATGGGTACCTATTGTATGTAGTACTCAAATCTTTTTTCATAATAAATTGAGGGGGAGACGAACCATGAGAGACTATGGACTCTGAGAAACAAACTGAGGGTTCTAGAGGGGAGGGGGGCGGGGGCATGGGTTAGCCTGGTGATGGTTATTAAGGAGGGCATGTATTGAATGGAGCACTGGGTGTTATGCACAAACAATGAATCATGGAACACTACATCAAAAACTAATGATGTTTTGTATGGTAACTAACATAACATAATAAAATTAAATTAAAAAAAATAAAACTCACTATGACCATAAAAAAAAAATTGGGTGTTTAGAAATGTGGGAACACTAATTCTCAGATATTGGGGGAATTTTCAGTGTATTATATTGTAATATTTTGGATATATCTTTAGTAGTTTCAAAGATGGTCAAGTGACTGTATTTGCCTAAGTCTTAACTATTAATAAAATATTATTTAAATAGTAAAGTGGAGATTTATGATAACTTTTCTGATGACGCTGACTCCCACTTCATCCTCCACAATTCTCAGATATTGGGGGAATTTTCAGTGTATTATATCGTAATATTTTTGATATATCTTTAGTGGTTTCAAAGATGGTCAAATGACTGTATCTGCCTAAGTCTTAACTATTAATAAAATATTATTTAAATAGTAAAGTGGAGATTTATGATAACTTTTCTGATGACGCTGACTCCCACTTCATCCTCCACATCCACATTCAAGCTTAGTAGCTTGAATTATCTGAAAATTAACAAGCAAAGTTATATTATTATAGAAAGAGAAGTTGACTTGAAATATTTGGGTAATCACTTTGTTCTCTTCTTTCACTTTGCACATGAAAAGACATACATTTGGGTTGTGGTTCCACGATCGCAAATATTTTTATAAAGAGTATACTGCTTTGGATCATTGTAATGGTCACCCAAAAATATGTTTTTCTCTGTTTGTGTTTCAGAAATATATGTTTTCCTTGTATTAAGGTAAAATTTACAGATTACTTAACAGTTTGTCAGAAAATCTGAATGACACATTTCTAGTTTAATTCTTACACTAACCCTTTGTTTGAGTGACAATTCTTGGTCAGGGAAACCGAGAGTTGTCTTGTAGCTAGATCTGAAGCCACACATCTGATAAATGTAGAGTAGTCTCAAGCATTTCCCTAACTAAGTTTCAGTATTAGTAAGTGTTACTGGCAAGAAGAGTCATAGTCAAATAAATTTGGGACTTGCTGAGTTCAAGTATTACAGAGTTGTTTTCTATACGACTCTTCACAACCCTTACTATGCCAATGTGCATTGTGAAACTCCCAGACACAGGCTCAAGGTACTGTCTTTCCCAAATTGATTTGACCATGAAATCCAACTTTTGAATGGCATCTCTCCCATGAGCAGTTTTTTTCAGGATACACATTGAGAAACACTGCTATTCTCTCCTGTGTGTCCCTGTTCCAGCCAGAGTAGGGAGCGGAGCTGTCTGGATCATCCCATTCCCCTCCAGATGTGCCATTTTAACCAACCAGCAGTTGCTGGGGCAGTGGTACTGTACAGAGCTAGGTAGGAATTGATGCATATTGAATCATATTGACCAAGGCCATCATTTAATTATTGGTAGAGGCAGAGGCTAGACATAAGACTCCTTGTGGAAAAATAGAGTCAAGGGTTCAGCTGGACCTGGGGTGTTTGCCTGCAGAGTCGTCACTGAATATGGCCCCTTGGCGAAGGAGGGTGCAGGATTAAATAAAACTAGCTCACGGAATTTGTTCATCCCATGTTCCAACATCAGGATTAAAAAAGCAACATCACACAGTGCCAATTCCGTTCTGGTTTTGTCACCGGTAGGTTTTTTTTTTTTAAACATTGTCAATGCAATTTATACTATGTTTGATAGTCTCCTGTGTTCTGATCAAATGCTTTTTTACTCCTAGCTCATACCTTTTCCTTTCTTTTCAGATAGATAACAAATAATAATGGTCAAAGATACTCAGATTAAGAGTAGAAGGTTGACTGTCATATTACAGTAAGATAAACAAGGATGATAATCTCTTTTAAAGCTCACCTTGATTTTTGAATTTTTATTAATTGAATCCTTGTTACCCTCTGAGCAGAGATTTGTATTTTTAAAGGATTTATTTAGTTTAATTGAGTCTTTTTTTCCTTTCTATGCATGTAAGTGACATGTAGAATTAAGAAATGTATCTGAACAAGAATTTTAATATAGTTTTTTTTTTAAAGATTTATTTATTTAAGAGAGAGAGAGCGTGAGCAGGGGAGGGGCAGAGGGAGAGGGAGACAATCAGACTGCCTGCTGACGCTGGCTGGATCCCAGGACCCTGAGATCATGACCTGAGCCGAAATCAAGAGTCAGACACTTAACTGACTGAGCCACCCAAGCACCCCAGGATTTTAACATAGTTTTAATTTCTCATCTGACGAAATTTTTGAGTTAAAGTTCTTTTTATTTTAATTTAAAAGGATTATTTCAATAAATACTTTGACCCTCCATAGCCATTTGCTTGTATTGTGTTATATGGTAGGGATGAAGCTCCATACATGTATCAGAACACAGGCCTTTGCTCACTTTCTCTCCCATAGCCCTTGAGCACCGGCTCTCATAGAGCTGTACCCTGTGTGTGTATGACCAGGGTGTGTGTGCGTGTGTGCGTGTGTGTGCGTGTGTGTGTGCGTGTGTGTGTGTCAGACTCAAACCAGAACCATAAGTTGTTTACAGATCTGGCTGTGTTTGTATTTATGCAACCATGAATCCAAGTTCACATTTCACCCTTCCCATTTGTGGTCTTTCTGCTAACCCATTTAGGGTCACATTTGTTGACTGAAATGAACTATTTGGAGGTTGATGTTTTGGAAAAGGCTGAAATGATGGCAAGAGCCCTGAAGGAGGAGGCAGAACAGCCTTGAATCCTGCCACTGCTGGTTACTAGCTGTGTGACTTTTGGCAAGTCATTTTACTTCCTCTACTTGAGCTAAAACTGAAGCTTACCTGTGTCATGAGGACAAGAGCTCCTCTGTCTCTATGTTCAGTGTTGTTGTGAGGATCCGATGAAGTAGTGAATAGCGATTTGTTCTGAATCTTCCTGAGGTTCAAATGGGCACAGCAATATAAAATGAAAAACACAACTTAATCATATATTATAGGAAAGGGAATTATTATTGATGATGTTGATGGTAGCGTCTTACATTTGAAGTCATGCTGCTTGAACAGGTCTGGGAATGAAATCTCTGTAATAATAATGATGATAATAAAACAGCTGCTGACTTTACTGAGTGTTTACTAAGTAGAAGACACTATCTAAGCTTCTTCATATGGACAACATTACTTAATCCATGTAACCAATGGCTATGTAGTAGGTGTTCTTGATTATGCCCATTTTCCAGATGAGGAAACAAAGGTCTAGGGAGTTTTTAACAACTTGCTTACAGACATGCAAATAGTTAGATCCAGGAGACTAGTATCTTGGAGTATATAAAGATCCATATGTAATTTTTATTGAAATACTATAATAGGTCTATGCTATTTTTTTTTTAAAGATTTTATTTATTTATTCATGAGAGACGGGGAGAGAGAGAGAGAGAGAGGCAGAGGCAGAGGGAGAAGCAGGCTCCCTGCTGAGCAGGGAGCCCGATGCGGGACTTGATCCCAGGACTCTGGGATCATGACCTGAGCCGAAAGCAGACGCTTAACCATCTGAGCCACCCAGGCGCCCTAGGTCTATGCTATTTTATCATTTCCAGGCAGTTTAAATTTTTTTTTAACTATTTAGAGAAACAGTATTCTGTCTAAGATTCAACTTCCACCCTGTCTAGGGCAGCCTTTGCCACTGAGCCATGGTCAAGAACATTCATTTTCAGAGCACCAGCATCTTTCAGCATCACCTTTGTTTCCTGGGGTCCTGCCCTTGTGTGTGCAGAATTATAAGGGATTAGACTGTAGTTTGTCTTTACAAGAGAAATGGCCTTGGAGAACTCTGTTTTGCTTTTCATTGGAGAATAATCAAAATACTTATTTCTCTGGTAAGGGGATTAGGTTGGGGTGTGATTTTTTTTTTTTAATGACTATCATTTTTATTGTTTTCTAATTAACCAAGTATTTGCCATCTGTCTTCAGCTACTGATTTGGGGGTTGTTTTTAATGAGATTCAAAGCAGTGCCACTGAACTCAGACTGCAGCCTCTGGGAGTCACTGCATGCTTGGAAGTCAGAGAGACATGTACATGCTTTGATTAGCTTCATTCTTCTGCTTTTCTATACCAGTTCTTTAATTTTATAAGAATAGTTTTTAAAAATATATTTTTGTACTAATTTTACAAATGTGTACGTAGATTTTTAACATTAACATTAAACTTTTAAGTGCAAATGGACCATATTAAGTATGGCTACACTTGGCGTCACTGCCCATTTCCAAGGTCAGACAGTGACCTTGGACTCCACAAGACGTGGGCAGGCACTGAACATGATATGCTCAGGGAGAGGAGAGGAAGGTCCTTAAAAACCAACGTCCTGCAGCCGCTGCTAGCATCTTCTCCCTTCTATACTTTTAAACAATCTTGAGATAAATAGAGGCTATTAGGACCTAAGAGTGACAATTATAGGCTCTTTGTCTTTTGGGCAGAAAGGTATTTATTATACTAAATTACATGTGTTTTTCTTCGGTGCTAATTAGAACTGTTGTAGAAGGTTATAGCGGACATTAAGTCAAGACACTCAGATTCTTTTTATTTGTTGATTAGCTAGTTAATTTAAGGCATGTTTGAGTGCCTACCATGTGGCAGGTTCTAAGCCAGTGCACTGATGGTGATGGTTAAACAGGGTTTAATTGCTCAAGAAGGCTCAGAGGCCCCAGAGTGACAACACTACACATAAGTACTCTATGACAATAGCTCTGAAGTGAGAATGTACTTCCCAGTCACAGACCATCTCTGAAGGGCATGGCAGGACCCATGTCCTCTCTTATATCTGGCACCATTGACATGTACTTGGAACACCCAGGAAGCAGAGCCCAAAATGGAGTCTCAGTGGGTGTTACAAAGTATTTTTTTTTTAAGATTTTATTTATTTATTCATGAGAGAGAGAGAGAGAGGCAGAGGGAGAAGGAGGCTCCCAAGGAGCAGGGAGCCCGATGTGGGACTCGATCCCAGGATGCTGGGATCATGACCTGAGCCAAAGACAGACGCTTAACCATCTGAGCCACCCAGATGCCCACAAAGTATTTTTATAATACTTTTTATATTTTAAAATATATTTTTAAAGATTTTATTTATCTGAGAGAGAGAGAGCAAGAGAGAGAGCGAGAGCATGAGCAGGGAGAGGGGCAGAGGGAGAATCAGGCTCCATGCTGAGCAGGGAGCCTGATGTGGGACTCGATCCCAGGACCCTGAGATCATGACCTGAGCCAAAGGCAGTTGCTTAACCGACTGAGCCACCCAGGCACCCTATTTAAAAATATTTTTAATATTTTTTATTTTCTGTATTTTGCTGGCCACATGGGTTCCTGCTCTGTAACCAGCCTCAACATCAGAACTCTCCAGGTGATCTTAGGGAGACCAGGTACAAATCTTCATGCTCACTTTCATCACTAAACAATGCTAAAAGTTGGTACAAATCATCCCCAAACTCCTCAGATCAGGTTGCAGATCAATATATTAATCCATGTGTTTCACACCTTGGCTAGGAGTCAGTGCCACGTACATGCGCTCTCTTAATTCGGCTCAGGATGATCTCAGGCCTGCAAAGTTACCCCCAGAGCTACCCCAGGACTACGTTAGGGCATGAGGTGAGCAGCATATTGGCCCTCACGCCGCTAATCCATTGTGTGACTGTAGGTTCATCAGTCTTTCTTTCTAGAGAATAGTTTTTCTAATCTAGAAAACAATAATTTAGTCTGGAAGGAACTCTATGATTTCTTCCTTTTCTAAAATCTTAGATTAAATAATTTTTTTCTAAAGCCACATGCCCGAAATGAACTTATTCTTACATTCCCCATAGAGTTGTATTATTTTCTTACAAGAGGATTAGTTATTAACCAATTCATTTCTGTGGTATTTTTGGTAATGTTGCATCACCACCAACTTTGGCCATGTCTAGCATCAACATGATCTGTTTTTCTTTCTGTGGGTGACCTGATGTAATCCACAGACAGACCTCTCTTTGGATCCCAGATCCAAAAGATTAACTAAATGCATAATTTTAGCCAAGTCACTTTACCACTCTGTTTATCATTTGTAAAATGTGAGTGATCATATCCCAGGGCTACAGAAAAAAAGTGAAATGAGATAATTCTACTTTAAAGCATTTGGTATCTGGTAGATGCTCAATAAAAATTAGTTTTCTTCCTTTACATGTTGTGAAACAGTGTTAAATTTAAATTCCTGTTAAACAGTTTTGTTAGGTTTTCTGATTTAAAACAAACTTTGTATTAATTTAATTTAGAGTGGTAACTCAAGGGTGTTTTGTTCAATTCCACCTGTTAGAAGAAATAACACATTCAAATGAAATTATAAGGAGGGACGTCTTTAGTCTTGATCATAAGAGTAAAATAGCATAAACTTTCTGGAGCAGGGAGACAGCGAGAAGGTGCTGGGAGGGATGTTCATATCACAATGCATCATGGACCCCTGTTTCTCTCTCTCTGAATCTCTCTCTCTCTCAGTTGCTCTAAATCAATTCACCAAGTGATCAGCCTCCTGTTTGGCCAGTTCTCCAAATGCCCAGTATTTCTTTTGATTCTTTCCTTTATTTACCAATTTTCAGAGTAAAAATTTATATTCTAGCAAATCTGTAGAGTCACCAATAAATTTAAAGATATATTACAATGAACTCGTGGCTACTTATGTTTGATGTGTTTTAATCCTTAGTAGTCATTATTCTGTTTGATGCTGTAGTTGTACAGTGTCTGGTCACTGGGAGCCCTTTCAAGTTAGCACCTGTATCCTTTGGCACAGCCTCAGTAGTCTTTGGTTTCTCGCATGACAGAAGATGACTCACTTATCTTATGTTTCCTGCTCTAGACTTAGGATCAGTCATTTCTGCAAGCAGCTGTGGTTCCTTTTAGAGGAAAAGGGTATTTGGAGATCACCATCCAGACAGAAGGGTCGCCTCATTGCTATAAGCTTGTCATTGATGCTAGGGCTTTTTTTTTTTTTACATAAAAAGAGAAAAACAGATCATGAGGTTATACTGATATTTTTGCTTCAAACTTAAGATTGCAGGTTATTGATTAACTTCTTTGTTATTATATTGTATCTCTTTGCTCTAATTCTGCAAATCTTTTTTCCTAATGACTATAAAATAATTTATCCAAGTGTTTATGTATGAGTGTGTGTATTATAGTTTCCAACCAAGTATCAGTATTATTGCCAACCATGAAATATGAAATTCAGTTTTAGACTTCTTTGTGGTTCTTTTGTCCACAGGCTGTGCAAAAAATACTGTGACCTGAAGTTATCTGAAATGATTCTTTTCTGGTTATGCCAGCAACCTGATAAACTGTGGAGTTTATTCGCTTTAATTTGTTTTCAGTTTTTAGGGATTATTTTATTTTTATATTTTTAAGTTAATTTAAAAATTATGTAATGCATCAAAGAGGACTTGCTTCCATCCAGTTCTCTCTATAGGTAGCATTTTATTAGTTTATCCCTCTTATTTCTTTTTGAATAGGTAAGTAAATATGTGAGGGCATCTGGGTGGCTCAGTCGGTTAAGCATCTGACTTGGGCTCTGGTTGTGAGGTTGTGATCTCGGGACTGTGGAGTTGAGCCCCGTGTCTGGCTCCACGCCCAGTGGAAGTCTGTCTCCCTCTCCTTCTGCCCCTTTCCCCGCTCCTGCTGTGTCTCCCTCTCTTTCAGATAAATAAATAACATCTTTAAAAATGAATGAATTAATGAGTGAATGAATGTAGTATGTATGCAATATATGTAATATACACATCAGTGTGTTATATTGGTATCTCTCCCCTTTCTCCCCCGGGGGTAAGTACACTGTACTATAGCAGCCTCAGAGACCTTGCTCATTTCTTTTATAGCCACACAGTGTAGCACGCTACTGTCTGGAAGGACATGGGGTTTTTTCCATTCTTTTGCTATAAGGACACGTATCGTATCCATATAAATAATTTCATACTAATAACCCATTTGTCTAATATACTTATTTTCTTTTTAACTATTTAATTTAATTGTCCATCTTTCAATTAGCCTTTATCCTGGCAGAGAAGCCAATTCCAGACAGGGGAGGGAAACAGAGAGCTCGTGAATATGCTTGTCAGTCCGTACCCCCCTCTTCCCCCAACAAGCCTTAGCATTTTCCCTCAGATTGCTGTAATGATCAAAAGAGGGAATCTTGCTGAAGGTTCTTTGAAAAATCCATGTAGCTTTTGGGAATCCAAATGAAATTGGGCGTCTTTCCTTCAGTATGAGTCTGTGCTCTGTTCGGCTTCCACTCTTAGCTAGGTGCAGTGATACAAAGGGGCCTTCCGATGTACTGTAGGCTGCTCTTGCTGTAGTACTGCAGTGGAGGGCCCATCTCTCCAGTTTGCAGTGGATAAAACAGGGGTAGAGGCCAGTTTTTGTGAGCTGTACACCCAATTGTCCATAATACAAGTCCATAATCTGTAGATTGAGCTGGTCCTCAGAGAAGCTGCTTACATTTTAGAATTTTTATTGTACAAATTCTCTCTCCTCCAACTTTTTATGCATTGGGTAAAACATATGGTATGGTAGTTAAGAGGATCAGTTTTGGAAGGAGACAGATCTTGTTGAAATTCTTGCTCATCCTTTTTATCCATCCATCCATCCATCCGTTCATCCATTCATCCGTCCATGCACAGATATTTATAAAGCTTCTGCTACGGGCCTGGCACTGTGCAAGGTGTAGAAAAGTCATGATGAGAACACAGAGGGATCCTACCCTCAAGGACCTTGCAGTTTAGTGACCCTGTAAGGCTGCCCATGTCCCTGGACGAGTTCATTAAGTTCTGTGAGTGTTAGAGATTACGAGGATTAAGTGAGGGAATGTAGACTGTGTGCTTGGTGCAGTGTTTGGGAAGTAGCCATTAGGGATAACTCCAATACCCACTTTATGAGATACTCTCAGGAAGGGGCATCTAAGGCAGAAGAGTGAAGGCAGGACTTAGGGCAGGTGGAAACATTGATAGCAGAGGTTATGTGGGGGAAATGGATTCAAAGAGTGAAAAAAGAGATACAAAGTGTGACTAACAGGTGTGGGGGGGAAATGAAAGAGAAAGCAAGAGATTTGATAGTAATGTGATTGAGGGATTATTTTATCTGAACTGAGGGAGACTTAGAGATGCAATATAAGTTATAAAGTACAATTGCTTTCCAAGTGTAACGCATGAAACATGAAACTGATTTCAGCTGAATCAATGTTGAGCTAGGGGTAAATCTTGATATCTCTGATTTATTCTCCATTTATTGTTCAACCTCAAATATGTCTATTTTTCACAACTCTTAGTGGGGGAAAAGACATTTTAAGTATTTTAATTTCATATATTTGAGCACAGTGCAGTGAAATGTCAGACGACCAAATCTTTGAATTAAATGAGATGTTTATTTCACTTATCTTTGATGATTACTAGTCCTTATGTCTGGGATTTGTTTCCCATGCACACTCACATGTGTGTGTGTACACAGAGAAAAATGAGGACAGACATCACTTATAAAGGCTTTTCTGGGCTCAGAGGACATTCAGTCCAGTTTTCTCCACATTTCTATATCTACATTCATCTCCCCTTGATTGCTGATGTTCAGAATGGCACAGAGGCCCCTTGAGAGCCTTAGCCATCAAAAATAATATATTTCGTTCACAGAGCAGGATTTATTTATGTATAAAAGTTGAGAAAGATTAGGGAGCTTTTGAAAAGGACTGAAAACCCAGAGGAAAGAGTGAAATGTCTGGAGCAGATGTAAGAGCCTTTCTGCTCCTATGCCCAGTAGATTTGATGAATGAATGACTGTAAATATTAATTTCTCTGGCCCTCAGTCCTCTCTTTAAATGAAAGACTGAATTAGACAACCTTTCTTCAAAGGTCAACTAGCAAACATCCCACCATCTCTCTGCATCTACCCCCTCTTGCCAATCCTGCAAAATCCTCTGATTTTTGTGAGCAGCTTCTTTTTCTAGACATTCAAGTTAGTCAATGTCTTACTGTTTTGCTTTGGTATATGTAAGATGTATTTCCTGGCAGTTAAAATCATACATATATATATATATATATATATATATATATATATATATATGTATTTTTTTTTTCTCTTTCTTTTTGTCTTTGTTGTGTGTGATCGAACTGAAGTTGAATTGCTACGCTTTTTTTTTTTTTTTTTGGAAGGACTATCAAGGAGTAAGGTAGCTTGATGATTAATTATTCTCCTTTTGAGAACTCAGGAACTTTTTACCAGGCATGATCCCATTTTTGCAGGTCCATACCCTGCTGAAGTGAGGTCATCCCCAAATGCTTTGTAGTGGGCCAATATGTCATAAGAGAAAGGATATGGATTTTGGAGTCAGAGGGTCTGGTTTCAAGATCTGCCTCTGCCACTTATTAGCTGTGTAACTTTGCATGAGTTAACTAATTTCTTTGGCCTCAGTTTTACTAGTTGTGAAATGATGTAATCATACCCATTTTATAGGGCTATTGAAGTTTTAAAAAGTTTAAAAATTACTTATTAAATAAAAGGTACAGCCTAAGGAATACAGTTAATGATACTGTAATGGGACAGATGGTAGCCACACTTGTGGTGAACACAGCATGATGTATAAACTTGCCAATTCACTAAGCTGGTATGCTTAAAACTAATGTCACATTATGTGTCAACTATACTCAAGTAAAATTTTTAAAAAATACTTATGTGTAAAGAACAACATAGATATTAATGAGAATGACCTTGGCTTTCCTCTCTCCTCATTAAATATTCCATCCTCTATAATAGGACAGGAGAATCAGGACTATTATGGAAAGAGATGAGGAAGAGAGAGCACAGAGTATAATATTATCCCAGTTTTATAGATAGATCAGTAGAGGTAGAAGCTCTAACTGAAGGATTCTTGGCCCCACAGGTAGTGACATCCTGGGGCTAGAGACGAACTGTTCTGACTCCCAGCTCATGCCACCGTCTCTCATTTATTCAGAGATGCTTTCTGTCCTAAAAATCACATCCAGAGTCAAAGAAGATCTTAGCCCTTGAGCATGGCCAGGATATGGTTATTACCACACAGGCAAGGAAATACCTTACTCTTTTCAACTAAACAGTAAAACAGGGGCTTAAACATTATTAGAAGTTGAAGTAACGTCTTTTTGTAACCTGAACCATCTCATGATGGACCACAGAAAATTTGCTTTGCTGTCAGGCTCAACTTCCCCTTGTGGTGTTTTCATTGGTTAGAAGGTAAAACGTGGGGGGCGCCTGGGTGGCTCAGTCATTAAGCGTCTGCCTTCGGCTCAGGTCATGATTCCAGGTCCTGGGATCGAGTCCCACATCAGGCTCCCTGCTCAGCGGGAAGCCTGCTTCTCCCTCTCCCACTCCCACTGCTTGTATTCCCTCTCTCGCTGTGTCTCTCTCTGTCAAATAAATAAATAAAATCTTTAAAAAAAAAAAAGAAGGTAAAACGTGGGTTTATTTGGGTTTGTTACCAATAGTTGATGTTTTCAAGTCATTGTATTAAACATTTTTTATATCTCTATTTACAATGAAGATGAGTGTAATTTGTGTTGGCGTATTGACTAAAGTGGATATTTAGAAACATTATAGGTGCATACTTCTCTTACCTATGCAAGGAAAAATTTGTGTATCATTGTTTTATATTGAGTAGTTCAATATTGTTTTGTAACATCTTCCTTCAATTTGTTTGAAATATATTCTATGTAAATACACCTCTTGTGGAAATGCAATTGAGCTTGGTGGAATTATCCAGTAATGAAGTAGAGTAGGACAGTTATATAAATAAATATCCAAAGATTTTTCAATAGAACATCTGTATTCATGACATTACAAGTTCTTCTTTGTTCCTATTGCAGCCTTGCTCTCCGAAATAGTTACTCATGTAATCAGTGTGTTGGTAGTTATAGTTACAAGATTTTACACACACACACACACACACACACACTATATATATATATATATATGTGTGTGTACAAATTGACAGTTTGGTTTTATATATATATATATATGTGTGTATGTGTGTGTGTGTGAATATATATATGTCAATTTATACGAAAACTTTTGCTTATTTGAACAGAGTCATCAGCCTTAACTTTGCTAAGCAAAACATTCTATATGTTAATTGAAGATTTTTAGGCAGAATGTTTGAAATGTTTAAGAAATACAACTTTACAAGTTTTCCCAAGTACCATAGAAGCATCAGGTGCATTTTCAGTGCTGACAACTAGTAATAGATAAATCTTGTTTGTCTTTAGATCAGATTCCCAAGAATCTCAGAAAAAGGTGCCAGTAGAAATTTTGTGTTCAGATAAAATATCTGCCCTGGGGAGGATTTTGCTTTATGGTATGTGCTCCCAGCCTGTCTTAAGATCATGACCTAGGGAGAATAGTCCATTCCCTGAATTCACTGAGTAGTTTTTGAGTGCCTACCATTTAGCAAACTACTCTGATGGGCATTATGATGCATATGAAGATGAATAAAAGAGGAAATAATATAATTAATAGAGGAAATAGAAGAAATAGTGTGCAGTGCTTTTGTATTATAGAGACCTTTGAGTCTCTGGTAGAGGAATTTTTAGAGCAACAGGTAATTAGAAAATATGGGAACTAATTTTTAAAAATATTTTATTTACTTGTCAGAGAGAGAGAGAGAGCACAAGCAGGGGGAGTGGCAGGCAGAGGGAGAAGTGGGCTCCCCGCTGAGCAAGGAGCCTGATGTGGGACTTGATCCCAGGACCCTGGGATCATGACCTGAGCTGAAGGCAGACGCTTAACGACTGAGCCACCCAGGCGCCCAAACCTTTGTAATTTAAACGTGTATTTATGGGAGTGTTAGCCTCATATAAATTTAGAAAAGGCATTGGATTTAGAATCAAACAAGCTTAGGCCTTGCTTCAGCATTAACAAGTCATGTATCTTCTCTTCTCTGTCTTTTGTGATCTATAAAATGAGGGAGTTGAAGAGATGATCCCTGAGCTCCTGTATTAAGTTAGGATTAAACTTTTCAGAGAATATCAGAGAGCCAAAATAAGAAGTTTAAGCAAAATAGATTTTTATTTCACTCTCACACAAAAAAATCTGGACATAGGCAGCTCAGGGTTGGTATAGTGACTGCAGTCACCAAGACCATTTCCAATTTCTGCTCCATCTGGATTCTTGTCCTCCTGGTCCAAAGGAGAGATCTAGCTATCAACTCTACATTCATAACAGCAGGGTGGTAGGAGAGGGGAGGAAAGGCATGGATGGATATACTACTTTTGTTTACCTAACAGTGGCCAGACCTTATCACATGCCCACATCCAGTTGCAAGGGAGTCTGGGAAATGTAGTCTGTATTCCAGACAGCCATAAGCCATGCTATTACTTTATTTTATTTTATTTTTTCTTGTTTGGTTCTTTTATTATTATGAAATGACCTTCTGTATTCTTTATAATATTTGCTCTGAAATATAGTTTGGTATTAACATAAAAAGATTAATATTCCTCAGCTTTCTTCTTCTTCTTTTTTTTTTTTTTAATTTTATTATGTTATGTTAGTCACCATACAATACATCATTAGTTTTTGATGTGGTGATCCACGATCCATTGTTTTCATATAACACCCAGTGCTCCATGCAGTATGTGCCCTCCTTAATACCCATCACCGGGCTAACCAATCCCCCCTTCCCCCTCCCCTCTAAAACCCTGTTTGTTTCTCAGAGTCCATAGTCTCTCATGGTTCATCTCTCCCTCCAATTCCCCCCCCACCTCATTTTTTCCTTCCTTCTCCTAGTGTCCTCCATGCTATTCCTTATGTTCTACAAATAAGTGAAACCATATGATAATTGACTTTCTCTGCTTGACTTATTTCACTTAGCATAATCTCCTCCAGTCCCATCCATGTTGATGTAAAAGTTGGGTATTCATCTTTTCTGATGGCTGAGTAATATTCCATTGTATATATGGACCACATCTTCTTTATCCATTCATCTGTTGAAGGGCATCTCGGCTCTTTCCAC
>NC_138372.1:114359477-114439749 GCF_054177405.1 Leptonychotes weddellii | reverse complement strand
GAGCAGGGAGCCCGATGCGGGACTCGATCCAGGGACTCCAGGATCATGACCTGAGCCGAAGGCAGTCGCTTAACCAACTGAGCCACCCAGGCGCCCAAAGTTCTTAGTTTTTTAGTTTAGACTATTTCATTCAGAAAACAAGGCAGGTTGATTAATTTTTAAATTTTCTTCTAGTTATAAAATGTTGTGACCTTTAATAATTTTGACTGTCAGTAAACGTACTTTAGTGGGATAGTAGAAAATAGTGTGTAATTAGGGTGTCGTGTATTCTCTGTACATGCTGCATTCCCTGTCCTCCAAGTTTTTGCTCAAACGGTCTCTTGTCAGTGAGACCTTACCCAGTATACCCCATTTAAAAACAACTCCTCTCCCAGAACTCTTGATTTTCCTTGCTAGGCTCAACCTTTTTCTCTGTAATGCTTTCACCTTCTAACATTCAATAAGATTTGCTTAGTTATTGGTTTATTTTTTTATTATCTGTTTTTCCCACAGTATATTGTAAACTCAATGTGAGCAGTAATTTTTGTAAGCTTTATGCACTATTTATCTCTAGAGTCTAGTACAGAGCCCCACATACAGTAGATGCTCAATAAGTGCTTTCTGTTAAGTTAAATATATCTTAAAAATAGTATATTTTGTAAGTTTTCTGAAAGTTATACTTAACTTTTTATCTTATATATATTTTTAAAGATTTTATTTATTATTTGAGAGCGAGAGCGAGCAGGGGGAGGGGCAGAAGGAGAGGGAAAGAGAGAATCTTAAGCTGAGTCCACACTAAGTGCATAGCTCAAGGTGGGGCTTGATCTCACAAACCTGAGATCACAACCTGAGCCAAAACCAAGAGGCAGATGCTTAACCGAGGTCCCCCAACAACACATTTTTAAATAACACAAAATTGAAGTTTAGCTCAACTACTATTTAAATGATTGAAAGTTAAGACATGATGAATTAAAAGGCATCTGCAAGAAATCCACAGCTAACATCATACTTATGAAAAACTGGATGCTTTCCCCCTAAGATCAGGAACAAGACAAAGATGTCTGTTCTTATCACTTCTATTCATCTTTGCACTGGAGATTCTAGCCAGGGCAATTAAGTAAGACCATGAAATAAAAGGCATTCAGATTAAAAAGAAAGATGTAAAACTATCTCTATTCACAGATTATGTGATCTTGTATAGAGAGGATCCAAAGGAATCCACTAAAAAAGTATTAGAACTAGTAAACGAATTCAGTGAAGTTGGAAGATACGAGATTAACATGCAAAAATCAATAGCATTTCTATACACTAGCAATGAACAATTAAAAAATGGAACTAAGGAAACAATTCTATTTACATTAGCATGAAAGAATTTAATACTTAGGAATAAATTTAATAAAAGAAGTACAAAACTTATATTCTGAAAAACCATAAAATATTGCTTAAAATGTAAAGAAAACCTAAAAAAAAGAGAAAGACATCTCATGTTCATGAATCAAAACACTTAATGTTATTAAGGTGGCTGTACTCCCTAGATTCAACTTTTTTTTTTTTTAAAGATTTTATTTATTTATTTGACAGAGAGAGAGAGAGAGCAGGAACACAAGCAGGGGGAGTGGGAGAGGGAGAAGTAGACTTCCCGCCGAGCAGGGAGCCCGATGCGGGACTCGATCCCAGGACCCTGGGATCATGACCTGAGCCGAAGGCAGACGCTTAACGACTGAGCCACCCAGGCACCCTAGATAGATTCAACTTAATTCCCATAAAAAATCCAGCTGGCTTCTTTATAGAATTTGACAAATTCATTTGGAAAGTAAGCAACTCAGAACAGTCAAAACAATTTTGATAAAGACAAGTTGGAGGACCTAGACTTCTTGATTCCAAAACTTAATTAAAAGCGACAATAATCAAGACAGTATGGTACTGACTTAAAGCAAACATAAATATCAATCGAATAGAATTAAGAGTCCAGAAGCAAACCCATACATCTGTGATCAACTGATTTTGACAAGGATGCCAAGACCATTCAACGAGAAAAGAATAGTCTTTTCAAAAAATGTTACTGGGACAACTGGTCACATGCAAAAGAACGAGGTTGGACCCCTACCTCACACCATATATAAAAAATTAACTCAAAATGGATCAAAGGCCTTAATGTAGAAGCTAAAATTTTAATACTCTTAGAAATAAATATAGGCATAAATCTTTGTAACCTTAGATTAGACAATACAACCAAAGGAAAAAATAGGTAAATTGGATTTCATCAAAATTTAAAACTTCTGTACATCAAAGGACACCCTCAAAAAAGTAAAAAACAATCCACAGAATAGGGGAAAATATTTGTAAAATATATATCTGATAAGGGACTTGTATCTAGAATATATAAAGAATTCGACAACTCAATAATAAAAGAAAAATAAGCTAATTGAAAAATGGGCAAAGGATCTGAATAGATATTTCTCCAAAGAAGATATAAAATGGCCACATGAAAAGATGCTCAACCTCATTAATTTTCGGGGACATGCAAATCAAAACCACAATGAGATACGACTTTAAACCCACTCAGATGACTACAATCAGATATTATCTGTGATATTAACAATTGAAGATTGGAAGAAATTGGCACTCTCACACACTGTTGGCAGAAATGTCAAATGGTGTACCCACTTTGGAAAACAGTTTGGCACTTCCTCAAACTAGAGTCACCATATGATCCAGAAATTCCATTTCTAGGCATATATCCAGGAGAAATGAAACATATGTCTGCATAAAAACTTGAACATGAATATTCATAGCAACATTATTCATAATAGCCCAAAATAGGAACAACCCATTAAAATGCCCATCGATTAATGAATGGGTAAATCAAATGGTGATATATCAGTACAATGGATTATTTGGCCATAAATAGGAATGAAGTACTGATACATGCTACAATACGGATGAACCTTGAAAACATTATGCTAAGTGACAGAAGCTGGACAGATGTATTGTATGACTTCATTTATATGAAACGGCTAGGATACGCAAATCCATAGAGACTGAAAGTAGACTAGTGGTTGTCTAGAGCTGAGGGAGGAAATGGGTGTGATAGGTAATGCATACAGAATTTCTTTTGGGGGGTGATGAAAATGTTCTAACAATGATTGTGAGATTGGTTGTATATCTCTGAAAATTATTGAATTGTACACTTTATTTTTTTTTTAAGATTTTATTTATTTATTTGACAGAGAGAGACACAGTGAGAGAGGGAAGTGGGGGAGGGGGAGAGGGAAGCAGGGGGAGTGGGAGAGGGAGAAGCAGGCTCCCCACTGAGCCAGGAGCCAGACGTGGGGCTCGATCCCAGGACCCTGGGATCATGACCTGAGCCGAAGGCAGATCCTTAACAACTGAGCCACCCAGGCACCCCTGAATTGTACACTTTAGATGAATTGCATGGTTTGTTAATTATAGCTTAATGAAGCTGTAAATAAAAAAGAAAAAGAGGAACAGAATATTCAGATTACTGAGTTGACTGTGTTTATTAAATGGCTGTTCTGATTCTTCTCAAGAAATCGGTAGAATTAAAATGGTTTCTAAGGAGCAAATCTCCACTTGGCTCCTGGGGGGCAAGGGCGCTTTAACAAGTCTGGTTAGGTGTTTAGAAGTTTTTCTCAAAATTTCAGATAAATAGAGTTTTAAAAATCTGCTTGCTTCTCCCAGGGGAGGGATAGCTTTGTCAGGTTTTTGCGGCTCAGCTATTAGTGGGCGTAATGACGATCAACCATCTCAATGGGAAAGCTCCGAGAGCTGCTGGATTTGGACAACAATGGAAAGGGGAGAAGTTGAAAACTGCTGACAGAAAACGGATCTTGCCCGCAGGGCCTCGGAAGAGGGTTTGCATTTGGCACCGGCCCACGTCTGTAGGCTTTGCCTCTGTGAACAGAAACCAAGTGCAGTAACTTAACACCAGGTTCTTTGCTTGAGGCTTATTTTGATAACTGAAAAAGTTACCAAGACTTTATTATTCTCCTGTAAAATTTCCTCTACAAGAAGCTTTTTCCTCCTTCGCAGTAATTTGGCTCAAGCTTTCGCTGTTTTGCCATAAGTTGCCCAGAGCCAGTGAAAAATGGAAGTAAACATCTGATTTTTGCATTTCATCATTTCAAGTTGTTTTTGCCCTCTGTGGGTTTTATTGCCTAGATGCAGCAAACACTTAATGTTTCTAAGCCATAAAAAATGAAATATTAATTTGATTTGATTTTCTAATCCCTTTCATGATGCAGCTTGGCATTTGCTTTTATGTATTATTGTAGCCGGAGCTTTGCAAAAACCTGAAATGAAAAGTGTGGTTGTTTTCTCTGCTGAATGTACCTTTTTATTACCTTTCCTCAGTCAGTGCTCCCGGGACCCTGAATCCCCGAGATTGGGAATCTCATATTTCCCTCTGGTTACTATACAGAGTCTCCCTGTGTTGGCAGAGTTGAAGAAAGTGTTATTCTGGGTGAATGAGCCCCCTTTGCCTTAGTAAGAGTTAAATAGGAGCTTTATATTGATATCTTCATGATGAAGTCATGGAGGTGGAGGCTTTTAGAAGCTTGTATCCCATTGAAAGCCTTTATTGGTAATTTCAGCAAGGCTGTGCTAGAAATTTTGGAGCATTCTCTTTTGGTTGGCTGCAGGTGGTCCCATCTGAGCCACACTGTGCCTGCCACCAGGTACTTGAAGAGGAAGCTGTGGTCGGAGAGGTCGGCTTCTGGCACCTTGTCCTCTAACCATCCGGCCCAGAGGCTTCTCTTCAGGAACTGGTGGCTGTTCAGTTCAATACACGTGGGCTGCTTTTCCTAATCCAGCCAAACAGGGCATGGTTCTATGCTTTGCTACCCCTAATTTATAATTTGACTTGATGTTATGCTATGAAATATTATGGATTTAATGAAAAACAGTCTGTTCCCTGCCTTAAAACAGCCACTGAATTATAAAAGAGATAAAAGTATATATATATATATGTATATATATATATAAAATATAAATACATTCATTGTAATGATACACCTAATCATAGTTTGTGAAGGGATTTCTGACATTTTTCACAAGGGTGATATTGAGATATGAAAGAGAAAGAGATGTATTGTGCTTTTGTGATACTTTGTGGATTTATGTATAGTTTGTGAAAAGGCATGCTTATATTCTCAGAGCATTTAAAATTTGCTAGCCTCAAGGTTTGCATTTTTAAGACCTTCTCTTCTTTTATTCTCCTTTTAAAATTCTTTTATTCCTTGATATTTATTTCCTGTAAGAAAATGTTTGCAAGGAAAAGTAGAAGCTTAAAAGGGTAAAATAATTTACCCTAGGTGATAGGAAAAGCATTTATTTTGTATCATAAGATTAGAAGCATAGTCTTTGGAAAAGTTAAATGAATTTGAGTTTGTTTCCCTGCTCTATCACTCATGAGATATTTCCTCATCTGTGATGTGGAAAGAAGCTATATTCCTTCCTTCCTTTTTTTAGAGATTTTATTTATTTATTTATTTATTTGACAGAGAAAGAGAGAGAGAGAGCAAGCACAAGCACGGGGAGTGGCAGTCAGAGGGAGAGGGAGTAGCAGGCTCTCTGCTGAGCAGGGGGAGCTCGATGTGGGACTTGATCCCAGGACCCTGGGATCATGACCTGAGCTGAAGGCAGTTGCTTAAGTGACCGAGCCACCCAGGTGCCCGAAGCTATATTCCTTCCAGTTGAAGACACCATAAATTGTAAGATGCACCATGATTTTGAGTTATTATGAAAGGAAAATGCTTTTAATTAGGCTAAGATACTTTTGTTTGTAAGACGCCTTCTGTTTCAAAGCCCCTCAAAATCCATACAATTCTGAGAATGAATTGGGATACTGTATGTGGCATAGAGTCTACACCTGCGTGTGTGTGTGCAAAAAGAGAGGGGGAGAGGGAGAAAGAGAGAATGAATGAACGAGAATGACCCAGACTGGACTTCCTTCTTTTCCAGATGCCCATCCTGCTTCCTCCTGCCTCCCCCGTGCCCAGCTGCCCTTCCCTAGGGTAGCAGCAGAACCTCAAAGTCATAATAGCTTACAATCATATTTTTACTGACTGATTTATAGTCTTATGTTTGCAAGCCATTTCTTTTTCAATTTAATGGAAGAAAACTTTGGGTGTGAAATACGTAGAAAGGATCAGTGAATTTAGGGAAAAGAGCACTGAGGACATCTAAGATTCTGAGTTCTTAGTTCACCACATTCTGCACCATTGTGATTTCACAACAGAAAAGAGTTCTCAGAGGGCAACTGACATTACATGCTTGGTCACCTTTAGTGGTTTGGCAGTTAAACTTTTGCTAATAATGTTCAATCCGGAATTTTGATAACAGTGAAATTTTGCAGGCATCATTTAGGGCCTGCCGGTTTTAAACAGATGTTAGCAGCTTATTTTGGTCCCAAGTTAGATTTTAGATTTCCTCTTTGTAAAACAAGATATAGCCTAGTTCAGGAAAAATTGAAAACTGAAATGAGTAAGTCCTTTGAAGTTTTTATATAATAAATTCTAAATAACAAAGTTTGTTCTTTCATCCATACATTTCCAGGTCCTGGTGAGTGCTAAAAGGTATGAAGATATAAAGATACAGTCCCCGCCACGTACAACAACTTTACAGTCTGGCAGGAAAGAAAGACGTAAACACAACAGATAGTGGCAGGTCTCATGATAAGGGTCATCCCTGACCATGAAAGCAGATTGTTGTTCTTAACAAAAGCAATAGTGGCACAATGGAAGTTCCCTTCCCTGAGCCTAGAACATTCTTGATGATGAGCGGGTTACCTAATTTCATCCTCCTCTTTTTTAGTTCAAGGTTTTTTTGTGTGTCCCAAATCATGCATTAAGCAGATGTATATTTTATGTATCCATTTTCAATACAGGTCATTTCTGCATATTGACAAAAACTAGAGTAGAGAGGAAAAATTCCACCAGTAGCTTTAATATTTGGTAACTCAGTGAATATCATCTTTTCGTAAAGACCTTTTGGCTTCATGAGGCTATACTGTATAAGGGCAAAAGCAGTATTGCAACTCAGGAAAAACGTCAGAATTGAATGTTATGGAACAATGTTTGATATAAGAGAAAGAGAAGAAGTAGGACAATTAACATGTCAATTTGCTTGGACACATAAGTACATAAAAAGATTTCCAACTGGAAAGCAGTAGGGTGTTGGCAGACGATTTAGGAAGTAAAGCAGGATCCTCTGCTTTGTCAACAGTTAACCAACGCAGCCCTGAGTTCTTTAGATTCAGATATATACACACAGTAACTAAGTAGCTAACAGAGGTTTATGTGTTTAAGAACACATGGTAGCTAAATATCAAACAAAGGTTTATATAAAAAGAACACATAGAGGTTTAGTTGGGCCATTAGGAGTAGTTTAAATGCAATCCTATAGATAAAATAGCATATAGAAATTTTGCCTAATTCCAATATACTTATTTGTGCAAATGTTAAACTCATTCATGTTAGGCAGATAATAATGATGTTCATACTTCTGATGATGATGATCACCAACATTTATTAAGTATATACTATGGGGTCAGACACTGTTGTAAGCACTTTATTTTTTTTTTAATTTTTTAAAAGTTTTTATTTATTTATTTATTTAAGTAATCCCTACACCCAACATGGGGATTGAACTCACGACCCCCAAAATCAAGAGTCATAGTTCCTCTGACTGAACCAGGCAGGTGCCCCTGTTTTAAGCACTTTATATGTCTTAATTCATTTAAACCTAACAACCTATGAGGAAGATACTATTTTTTCTTTAAGATTTTATTTATTTATTTATTTGAGAGAGAGAGCACTAGAGAGACCGAGCAAGCACAAGTGGGGGGCAGAGGGAGAGGGAGAAGCAGGCTCCCGAAGTAGGGCTCGATCCCAGGACCCCGGGATCATGACCTGAACCGAAGGCAGACGCTTAACCAACTGAGCCACCCAGGCGCCCCTGTATCCACATTTTACAGATGAGAAAATCCGAGACCTGGGAATATTTAGAAATTTGTCCAAGGACACACAGTTTGTAGGTGAAAGAGCTGAGATTTGAATTCAGGAAATTTGTCCATGTGGCCTGCACTGTCACCTGCATTTGTCTCTTAGACATTGCTTTGGCTTCTATCCTCTACCACCTGTACCTTAGGCTGGGTCCCTGGGCTTGGTCCAGGTATTTCCATCTTTCCACGTTCAGTCCTTTTCCCTCTCCCCTCATACACAAGTCCTTGATGCTTTTTCCCCACCCATCCTTTTGTACCTGACGGGTCCCATCCACTAGAGGGCGCGAGGAACAGAAACTCAGGGACTGCAGAGCCATCCTGCCAGGACTGCGAAAGGGGCTTGATAGGGAGCAGAAGCTCCAGAGGAATGGAGGCAGTAGGCGGGGTGCTCTCTGGGGACTGAGGGAAGGGATGAGCACGGGCCAGTGAGGTGAATTTGAACTCAGACATGACGAGTGGCAGGTGGGCAGCTTCTGCTGGGAGAGCCCATCGTATATATTTACAGGTTTCCGTTGCTATCTGAAAGTCGAGTGTTCCAATGAAATCTTTCATAAGCTGAAATGGCATAAAGTGGAGAAGCAATTACAAATAATTTATATGGAAAAAAATTTTGAGCATTCCCAGACTCAAGAAACAACCTCTCTTAGGCTTTTCTGATACCTTTGGAACATCTTCCTAACGATGCGCAGACTAAATCAAGATAAAGTACAGTTCAGAGCTGTGGGGCCTGATGCTGAGACACTGGGCATAGTTGGCAGGGAAGGAGCTTGGCGGGGCCACTTTCACTGCCTCTGTAACCCCTCACTGCAAAACAAATGCTGAATGCTATTTTCACTGGTCACCTTTGTGGGGTTTTTTTCACCCCATAAAAGTGAAAATCTTCTTTGGGTTTATTTTAATTAGCGAACACAAGTACTGAGGTTTTCCATAAATGCGGAAGTGGTGTGATGTGAACTTGGAAAAGCAGATGATGCCTGTATTTCCCTCTCCCCACAAGGGAGTGGGGAAGTTGGGAAGGACTAGAGAACAGTGTGGTGGTGGGTGGGAAACCAACTTCCAGCCCCTCCATGCTCTGTACAGTCTGGTTTCCCCAGACTCAGGGGCTTCCAGAAAGGACAGTGAGAAGGTTTTACTGTTGTCCCCCATTCCCCTCCCCAATACCATCCCATATGCCTAATATTCTAACAACGGAACATTTGGGTCTCTTACTTAAGCTGGGGTTCTGAGCGATGTACAGATTAGCATCATGAATGGTCAGAATTTCTGTTTGGATAGTGCAGGGGACATCTGGAGCAAATTTTAAGGGGTCTTCCCTCTGATTGATATAACCTCATATTTACTGATGACAAATTTCCTGTTCTTAAGAGTTGAATACCAAGTAGGATGCATAGTCAAGTAAGGCTTATTGCTTTTAAATTAGGACTTGAGCTATGAGCATAGAGATTTGTTTTGTTTGTTACCCCCAGGTCTAGAACAGTGTAAATTGTTCAACTAAAATAAGAATTTCATGGATGTATCACTTTCACTTTAAAGGTAAAGCTTTGCCTATTGATTCGTATAGATAACGTGTACTTTTCCTTAATGATGATGATACTTTATTAACCAGCTCATTTGAGCCCAGAGCTCTGGTCAATTTACCTAAAAGATTCCAGGGACCTGTCGGTTCTAAGAGACATCTGTGGTGATGTGGACAGAGCGCTGGGCTGGGAATCAGAGATCTGTTTCCCTTAGACTCTCTCTTCTTTGTGTGCACTACTGGGCTGGTCACTTCTCTGAGCTGTCAATTTCCTCATCTGTAAAAAGGCCATTACTGATTTTATAAAATCAGGACTCTGGTGAGGATTACAAAATGAACACTGGTTGCCAGGCAAAGCTCAGATTTTAGATTAATCTAATCCTCTGCTCCTTTACGTGGGTTGCTGAACACGCTGGAGCAAACCATTCAACCGTGAGCACTGGTGCAGCTGCAGACTTCTGAAATCTAATATCATCTGGACCCACTGGACTCTCCATTTGCAAAGCCTATTACATGTTCTCATTTAGCACTCACTTTGCTTTCCTACAATGATTATTCTAACCCTTGGCTATATTTAAAGTTCTCCATATCCCTTTCCTCTAAGAGTTAGTTTTGTTTTCAGTTATACAGAAAAAAACCCCCAAAAAACAAAAAACCACCCAGAAATAAAAACCAAAGCTATATAAAAAAAGAATCTATAGCATGTTATCAATTCTTGAAGTAAAAAAGCATGGAAAAAAGACTAGAGTGAAATATGCCAGAATGTAAGCAGTGGATTTTTGTTCCTTCATACTTCTCTGTGCTTTCCCAGTGTTCTGTTGCAACATGTATTACATGATGTTTGCAAAATGATGTAAAAATAATGAAACAGAAAAGCTACAATTTGAAGAGCTACCACCCACCTGTTGATTTATCCCCCATCCTATTCTCCCCTATCCTGTTCCCACCCTGAATGAAGGGGTCTCTCTCTCTTTCCCCATCCAGTGCTAATCTGATTATCTGTGCTATTAATTCCATATTCTCTTGACTTCTCAAGGATCTTGCATTGGCATTATTAGATAACCTTTCCCTCCACATTCAACCTCCCATTCCTTTTTAGCCTTTTTGTCTGTATATAAATATGCATAGTCCTCTCCTGTCTTAGCAAACGAACTCCCCAAGCTCTAACTCTACCTTGACTCCACTCTTACTCTAGACCCATATCTGTTTTTCCTTTCATAGCTTAAATTCTAGAAAGAATCTGAATTCTAATTTCTAAATCCTCATCTCAACCCACTGCAGTCTGGCTTCTTCCCTCACAACATCCTTAACATTGCTCTTGCCAAGATCTCTAGTGACATAGTTGTCTCATTTCAGTCTTAACCTTATTTTTCTCTTCATACTTTGTTCAGTACAAATACTGCTACTTCTGTGAAGTCCTCCTTGATTTCTCCCAGGGAAGGCTCAGATGCTTTTGCTTTTTCCCCTGTATTCTCCTTGCCTTTTGTATAATTGTTTTATTGTACTCTGATTTGTGTATTTCTATTTTAGATTATAAGGTTCTTGGGGCAGGCAATACAACTGTTTTTTAGTTTTTTTTTTTAAAAGGCTGTGAAATATAATGCACACAGAAATACATTAATTAAAATTTAGAGCTAATGAATAATCATAAAGTGAACACTTGTGTAACTATTACGTAGGTCATGGCATGGAGTATTTTCAGTAGTCCAGGAGCCCCACCTATTCCCCTACTATCTTGGGTTTATGACACTTACTTCCTGGGTTTCCTTCATAGTTGCACTGCCTGGATATGCATTCCTAAACAAATCGTTTAGTTTTAACTGCACTTGAACTTTTTACAAATGCCGTCATGTCATGTGTTCTGTTCTGTTTTGCTTCTCTCGTTGAATATTGTATTTGTATGATCCATCCTCATGGTTGTGTGTTATTATATTCCTTCATATTTCTTGCTGTATAGTGACGTTTTGTTACATGAACTTACAACATGCAGTGCATCCAGTAATGGACATTTGGTTTATTTCCAGTTTTTGGCTATTATGATGCTTCAAATGTCTTGTACACTTCTTTTAGTCCCCGTGTGCTTGAGTTTCTTCAGGGTGTAGATCCAGGAATAAAATTACCTGTTACAGGATGCGTACATCTTCAACATCTACAGGATGCATATGATGGCAAACTGTTTCTCAAAGTAGGTTTCACAATTTACATCCCAACCAGCCGTGTAGAGTGCCCATTGCTCTCTATCTTTGCCAACATGTGGTAGTATCGGACTTCTAAATTTTTATCAACACAAATGGTGTAGAGTAGTATTTTACTATGGTTTTAATCTGTATTTCCCTCTTAGCAATGAGGGTGAACACCTTCATATGTTTATTGGCCAGCTGGATTTCCTCTTTAGTGAGGGGCCCATTCAAGTTTTGTTCACTTTTTTAGTGGGTTGCTTGTCTTTATTTTATTGCTTTGTAAAAGTCATTTTACATTTTGGATATGAGTCCTTTGAAAAGAAATTATACTATAAAATCATACACATTGAAGATTTATTGATTACAGTATTTTTAATTTTTTTACTTTAAAACTAATGAGTAGAAACAGAATAATTAGAAAACAAATTATAGTATATGTAACTTCACTTAATCCTGTCCTTCCCTTCTTCTCTCTAGGTGTTATTATTGTCCCCAGTGCTGGTGTTGGTATTGTCCTGGGAGGCTACATTATAAAGAAATTGAAACTTGGTGCAAGAGAATCTGCCAAATTAGCCATGATCTGCAGTGGTGTGTCTTTACTGTGTTTTTCAACCCTATTTATTGTTGGATGTGAAAGTATTAACCTAGGAGGCATAAACATCCCTTATACAACAGGGTAAGTATCTCGAAAGAGCCATTTCATGTTATTCTAATCATGAATGAAGTGCAAAGCCCTATTGTGTTGGTACCCTAGGGTCGAACTAGTGTTCCCCCAACCAGGGAGGTCTCCCGTGCACGTTTCATCTCCCCAAGCTGGAGCACGCATGCATGGAGGGCAGGGACGATGGTCTCTCCTTTGTCAATGTTCCTTTCAAGCCTCACAGAGTGTTTCCCATAGTATTTTGGTTACAGCAGATGAGGAAATGCTTGTTGGGTTAATGAAAAAAAAAAATGTAACAATATAGCTTGGAGATCTTTCTGTGCCAATAATAATAATAATACAAAGCATAGCTAACCCTTATATTGACACTCTTCTAATGTTTTACATATATTAACTCATTAATCCTCATGACAACTCTATCAGGTAGGTTCTATTATTATCTTGATTTTACAGATGGCAAAACTGAGGTACAGAACACACATACTGGTGGTATGCTGATAATATGTAACACATGGCTAAGAAAAAAGTTCCCATCTGTAGCATTTGCCAATTTCGAAGGTGTAAATATCCCCACCATGGCTGATTTCAAGCTAACAACGTGAAGATACTGAACACCAAGCTGGGAGGAGATGCCCAGTCACGTACCATTATATAATATTTCTCTCATACAGGTATTTAGACCTAAATAGCGTAGTCAAGACATAGGTAACAGTATAGTAAAATAACTAGGAGGTGATGAATTGAGTATTTATTATCTTTGAAATAGTTATTTAATTATAAGCTTATGTAATTTAATTTTTAATAATTGCTGTGCTAAACAAACAGTTGACAAAATCCTTGAAAATTGAGGATTTTGTGACCCAGGGTGACTATGCTGCATGTTACATAGAACTTAATCCAGACTTAACCCCAAACAATTCAGAGTCCATGCTTTTAAGCACGCCTTAAAAAAAAAAAAAGAGTTTATTCATTTATTTGAGAGAGAGAGAGAGCATGAGAGGGGGTCTGGTTGGGTCAGAGAGAGAAGCAGACTCCCTGATGAGCAGGGAACCTGATTCGGGACTTGATCCTGGAACTCCGGGATCAGGACTTGAATTGAAGGCAGTCGTTCAACCAACTGAGCCACCCAGGTGCCCTAAGCACTCCTTTTAAAAAAAATTTTTTTATTTTATTTAAATTCAATTAATTAACATATAGTGTAATATTAGTTTCAGAGGTAGAGTTCAGTGATTCATCAGTTGCATATAACACCCAGTGCTCATTACATTACATGCCCTTTTTAATGCCCATCACCCACCTATCCCTTCCCCCGCCCCCCTCCCCTCTAGCAACCCTGTTTGTTTCCTGTGATTAAGAGTCTGTCATGGTTTGTCTCCCTCTCTGATTTCGTCCTATTTTATTTTTCCCTCCCTTCCCCTATGATCCTCTGTTTTGTTTCTTAAATTCCACATATGAGTGAAATCATATGGTTTTTGTCTTTCTCTGATTGACTTATTTCGCTTAGTATAATACCCTCTGGCTCCATTCATGTCGTTGCAAATGGTAAGATTTCATTTTTTTGATGGCTGAGTAATATTCCATTGTATATATATATATCACATCTTCTTTATCCCTTCATCTGTTGATGGACATCTGGGCTCTTTCCATAGTTTGGCTATTGTGGACATTGCTTTAAACACTCCTTTTAACTGCCTGTAACATTCCATTTAATTCTATTTGTAAGTTAACCAGTCCCCATTTGAAAGGCAGTTTCCCATCTTTAGTCGTTAAAAATCATGCTGCAATAAATAACTTCATGCGTATGTCACTTCTCCTGTGTGCCATGTATTTGTAGGATAAATTTCCAGAAATGAGATTGCAATGAATTTTGCCAAATTTACTCCCCAGGTGTTGTATTAATTTGCCCCTTCACCAGCAGTGGATCTGAGGATCAATTTCCTACATGCTTTCTAAAAGAAGGTGGAAAATTCTTCTTGGAGTGTTAAGAAAACCATAACTTTTATACATTTGGGTTTGTTAGGATCTGCTCATTGGACAGAACTCCAGTGCCTAGATTTTGGTGTTTGCTGTCAACAAGCACAGTTTCCTTTTGATTTTTAGTGGAGTTTTATCTTATAAAATATTCCACTTGAAATTTGAAAAAGAAAAGCTTTAATTTCACTTAGCCAACCTAGAACATCAGGGAAAAAAAAAAAAGAGGAACTGCCAATCAGAGCTTATGTAGATGACAGAATATGGTCACTTGTCTCAAGAATCTTTTTTTCATCAGTAGATGTGTGTCTGGGTGATGCATGTACTGATACATAGCTTCTTTTAGTGCCTAACAGAATGGCATAGGAAATAATGTGTTTAAAAATTTAAGGGCGGTATAGACTAGGAGCCCAGATTCCTGAGTTAAATCTGATTTTGCATCTTCACCCTGCTTGGCCACTTACTTAACTGTAAGCCTCAGTATCCTCATCTGTAAAATAGGGTGATGATAATAGTGTCTTAGTCCCCCTTCGGGCTACTGAAATAGAATAGTATAGACTGGGTGGCTTAGAAACAACAGAAGTTTATTACTCACAGTTCTGCAGTTGAGGATCAAGGTACCTGCGGATTTGGTGTCTTGTGAGGCTCCACTTCCTGGTTCATAAGTGGCCATCTTTTTCCCTGTGTCCTCACGTGGTGGCAGGGGTGAGGCATCTCTCTAGAGTTCCTCTTATAAGGGCACCGATCCCATTCATGAGGGCTCCACCCTCATGACCTAATCACTTCCCAAAGGCCCAGCCTCCAAATACCATCACACTGGGGGTTCGTTTTCAACCTATGGATGTTGCAGGGACCCAAATATTTAGTCTATAGCAATAAGAATCACTTGAGAAGCTACAGGCAAGGATAGTATGAGTAACGTGTAAAGCTCTCAGCTCGATGCCTGGCCAACAGTAAGTGCTCACTGAAAGTTAGCTCTTGTTATCAGTCATCACTAATAAATTAAGAATAATTTCCACTTCTATCGAATTATTTTTATTACAGTTGGAAAACAAATAGAATTAAGAAGTTAGAAGCAAAAAACCAACAGTTTCCTGACCAATCCTGCTTCCTAGGGCAATAATTTTAAATTCTTCTTAGCTGTCTCTTCTGGTATTCACCTCTATATTTTTAAGACATAATGTATAAATTAACCAAACTGGGACATTATTTATGACTTCCTATCTTAGTAAATGAGGAGTGCAGCTTTCTTTTCATATATTGTGGTCAAATCCTTCTTTGATATTTCTTGTGTTTGATTATGTCAGTGTTATTAACAGCTGAGACACAAGTAGTGTGTCATGAGGAGATTTCCTCTTTTGTACAGCATTGATTTTCCTGGAATTTGTGATTGTCTTATTTTCATTATCTTTGTTTTCTCTGAATGTGTGTCTGGCTTCCCATAGTCTCTGAGGGCTCAAAAGATCTCACTGTGATGTTTCACCTGTCTGATGAACTCATGATTCCACTTTCCAGCCCTTGGAGTCTTCTAAATCGGAGCCCTGGTGCCCATGCTCTAATCTGGACACAATGCTCTCTGGTCCTGCTGCCCAGCTGTCACCTTTGTTCTCTGGGCTCCGTGGATGCCTCTTTTTTGGCTCCTCCCTCATTTTGTGAGAGAACATCCTCCAGTAGCTAGAAGAAGGCTAGACAGGCTGTCACTTTTTTGTTTTTGAAGATTTTCCATGAAATAGCTTTAAAAAACTATCATATTTGACTGTCAACTTGAATGGGTAAAGAATTTTAGATTGGATGAATCATTTTCACTCAGAATTTTGAAGTTATTACTCCATTATCATCTGATTTTTCATGCTGTTTGTGGGAAGTCTGGCCTTTCTTTTTGCCAGTCTTTCATATCTGCCCTATTTTTCCTTTCTAGGAGCTTCCAATTTATGCCTGGTATTCCTGAATTTCACCATGATATATACTTTGGAATTTTTTTCCCCCCTCTCCTGAGCACTTAGCTTTATTGTCTGGAAACTGTGTCCTTTAGTTCCATTTTTTTTTTTAATTTAAATTTTGTTATTTTTTTTTCTCACTGCTTTTTCTCTTCTCTCTCCTTCATTGGTCCTCTACTTATTCTTTATCATCTATTTTATCTCATTTTTTGTCCTACTTTTTGGAAAGGTTTCTTCAGCTTTATTTTTTCAGTCTTCTGCTGAATCTTTATTTTGGATATTGTATTTTTAATTTCCACATTTTGTTGTTGTTGATTTTTGATGGTTTCTTGCTTCTAGTCCTCTTGCTTCATGGGTGGAATATCTTCAGTTACTTCTCCAGCATGATTGAGAGTTTCTTTTCCTTCCTGAATTGTCTATGTCCTCTGAATACCTGCTGTCTATTTATTTTGCTGTCTCAATTATGTTGGAAATTTCCTTTACATTTTGGTGATCCTTAGCTTTCTCTTAGTGTTGAAGAACACGAATTTAAGAAGCTGAGTAGGTGCTCTGTGTCTGATGGCAGAGCTTGTCATTTGGTTGATCTCCCTGTCGGTAACGGGAGGGCTGGAACTGGCATTTTCATTGGGGTGCTAGGTGTCAGAACCCAAGGTCTTACCTCTGGGGTGCTTTGGCTCCTCAGGAGCAGGATTCTCCTGTCTCTTGGCTGTGGCTGTATTGGGGTGGGTTCAGGGTTGTTAGCCTACCTGCTGTCATTCTAGAGCTGGGAGTGTGGGCTGGTGATGAGAAAGAGCCTGGGTCCTTCTGTTCATTCTGTAGAGTTTTACCTAATTCCCCTGCCACCATTCTAGCGTCTCACCAAAGGGCTCCTTTATGTGTGATGCTCTTAAGTCCAGAGCCTTTGGTTCATTTTCTCCAGAAAATAGAGAGGTGGAGGAAAGAGTAGTCACCCATTATCTAGGGTGGGGATGGGCATCTGCTTAAAACTGTATCATATTTGGACCACACTATTTCTTGTGTTGTCTGTCCCTCAGTTCAAACGGCCTGTTCTTTCCCTGACTACTGGCCTTTCCCATGCTCATGTATATTTTTTAAGTTTTCAACATCTACTTTGTTTTATTGAGTTCTTCTTTTTCCATAATCTTGCTTCAGTTGGACTAGTGGCTCTCTAGGCATAATTTATATCCTGGAACTTCCTTTCATAGATCTCAATTGTATCCACTAATTTTTGTTTGTTTATTTATTTGTTAACTCCTTGTTTTGCTAGAGAAAAATACCCAAATACCGTCAGAGGAAAGAGTACTTGGGAGTAAAATTTTCTGAGCCTGTCAGTGTATTAGTGTCTTTATTCTTCTCTCACTTAAAGGATAGTTTGAGTGGACATAGAATTATAGGTTAAAAATTACCTTTCTGAGAACTTTGAAGCCATATCTAATGTTGCTGATAAGAAATTTAACTCCAGTCCTAGCTCTCATTTGTCTGTGGCCAACTTTATTTGGAAGTTTTTAGGAAATTTTTTATTCAAGGTGCTCTGAGATTTCATAAGGAATGCTTTCCCCTCTGATTTTGTCTTAGCTGGGCCCTTCCAGTGTCACTTTCTCAGAGAGGCTGCCCCTCCCTGCCCAATTGAAGAGAGCCCACTCTCCCCTCATTCTTTTTTTTAAAGATTTTATTTATTTATTTTTGCGAGGGAGAGAAGGAGGGAGGGAGAGAGAGGGAGCACGAGTGAGGGGGAGGGGCAGAGGGAGAAGCAGGCTCCTTGCTGAATAGGGAGCCCAATGCGGGACTCGATCCCAGGACCCTGGGATCATGACCTGAGCCGAAGGCAGACGCTTAACCGACTGAGCCACCCAGGCACCCTCTTCCCTCATTCTTTATCTCATCACTCCTCCTTAGTCTCCTCATAGCACTTATCATTAGTTGAAATTACCTCATTTAATTATTTCCTCTGCTCATGCCTCCTGTTTCTAAAATATGAGCTCCTCAAGAACAATTACTATAGTGGTCTCCATAATAGTTGCATCCCCATCATCTGAAGCAATTCAGGACGTTTGTTGTATGAAGGAAGGAATGGATGAATGAATGTCTTGGCCCGGGGCTTTGTTCCTTCATTATGTTAGGCACCCTCTGATCCATCTTAATATAACATGTCTATCTTCTTGATCCCAGAGAAGTTTTCTTCTGCTATAGCTTTACTCACTTTCTCCGTTTTCCATGCGCTCATCAGGACTCCTGCTAATCCGATGTTGGAACTAACAGACTGGTTGCCTGTATGTGTAGTTTGTTCTCTCATATTTCCTATGTCCTTTGCTATGAGAGATTCCTCCATACTTTGTTTTCCATTCTTTATGTAAAATTCTTTTTATTTCAAGAATAACTTTTTTCTTTGTTGTATTCTGAGTATTCCCTTTTCATAACATTCTGATGTCTTTTTAAGGAGTAATATCTTCTCAGATCTGTGTATATAATTAGATTTTTTTTTCTTTACCTTGTTTTTATGCCTCACATTTTGCCATTTGATGTTAAGGGTCAGTTTTTCTGTTTATTCTGGGCTTTACAGGTTGACAAGACTCAGTCTAGCACCTTTCAGGTTATGTGCCCCACCCTCACCCCCATACAAAAATGAGGGAGTTTTATTCTCATTTGTCAACATCTAGAGTAGAAGCTTGATATTTTAATTTCTTCCAATCTCTTTAGAGAAGAGCTTTCCAGAGACTGTCTGGGCTCTGATGTGGGGGTGGAGGTGAGTGAATATGAGAAAGGAAGGGCCCACCGATACCATTTTCTCTCCCTCAAACCTCAGCTTGATCCTCACCTTTGGCTTCTGCCACATCTGATGACTTTAAGCTCAGAACCTTGTGGAGCCTTGCGGAGGGTGCATGGGGCAGGTTGGCTCTTCTCCAAGGTGGGATCTGCTCATCACATAAACTTATGCCTATCCACTTGCTATTTTCATGAAGTTTGGTGTCACTCTTTCCATTCCTCTTTGCTAGCTTTATTCCTTTTAATCTTACTTGCTTTAATTTTAAGTGCATACTCAGCAGGGAGGGAAGGCAGACTCATTGTCTTACCTGCTTTTAAACTGCAAGTCCCTTCAAGACTTTAAAGCCCTTGCTTAGTACCATATCTGTCTTGCCAATCCTGAATCAACTGATTCTGGACTCTCCAGCATTATGGGCAAAAATTATATAATTGTGCTGATTGGCTCCATTACAAATTTATGAGTTCCAATCTTAGCAGGCCCTCATCTTTGCTGAGCAATCCATTTCTTGGCCCTACTCAGCTTCCTTTCCTATGCCCCATGATGGTTGCATTTTTAAAAATTCTTTTCTTCAAGTATTTTATCTTAGTCTTGTTTTTCTTGTTGGGCATCCCAGATTCTGTGTTAGTGAGAAAACAGAGGTCCCAAGAAAGAACTTCTTGACCTCCTCTCCCCTCTCCCCCCAAACTCCTTTGTCAAAGATGGTTTTATTTTCAAAGAAAAGTACCAGAGCCATCAATTTTTTAGCTGTGTGACCTTGCAAGAAAATCGCTGAATATTGTTGAGTATTGGTTTCCTCATTGTTAAATTGGTGATAATGTCAGTCACACCTGGTTACAAGCATAATTAAAGTAAAACACATGTTTTACCTGCAGAAGGGTAAAAAATGAGAAGTCAGCGTCTCTTTCCTCCATCCTCAACCTCCAGTTTGAAGCATTCTAACATTTTAAATAAATGTTTGTAGTTTTGATTTTGAGGATTGTATTAGGGAAGTTTTCTGATATTTCCTAGCACAGTGTCCAGCATGTAGTACGTGCTGAAAAAGTTAGTTTCTTGTCTCTTCTCCCTTCTCTTCTAGATCATACAAAGCTTTTCTTCTTTAAACTCCCTTTTCTTCTTTAAAAGACGAATGAATGTCTGACATCTACCTCTGTACAGGGATGTTATTCATCTAGTGATGCTGAATTTGTAAGAACTTGGTGAAAATAAATGTCTTACTTATCTAAATCCATGATTTATGGTATACTTTTCTCATTTAACTGTATTCAATGAAGAAAAACTTGATTAGGTGTGCTTTAGGCTGCTTCAAGGATCCATTCATTCCAGTATTTGCAACCTGACTTCATCAGAGTTTATAAATTAGCAAAATAAAAAAACCCACTTTCCTTGGAGAATTCCTCTAGCTTCCAAAATACTTCTAGGAAGGGCGCCTGGGTGGCTCAGTTGGTTAAGCAACTGCCTTCGGCTCAGGTCATGATCCCGGAGTCCTGGGATCGAGTCCCACATTGGGCTCCCAGCTCAGCGGGGAGCCTGCTTCTCCCTCTGACCCTCTCCCCTCTCATGCTGTTTCTCTGTCTCTCTCTCTTTCTCTCAAATAAATAAATAAAATCTTAAAAAAAAAATACTTCTAGGAAGATAGTATACTAATATTAGATAGTATACTAAAATTGAATTTGTATAAACACTTTTGGGAGGTGTAGATGCACAGGCTTGGCACTTTTAGAGTGGTGGTTCTATTTGTGTGAAGAATAAGGGGACCCTTTCTCCCAGCAAGGTGTGGGCTACATTTCAGCCTCTCCCTGCTCTTTTGGCTGGGTGCTCTTGTGCACTGTACAACCTGCTCATCAGTATGAGTTGGCCTGTTAAGGAAAAACTGTTTTCGTTCTGTATGATTTTGAGGCTTGCATATGGGATTTTTTTTTTCCTTCTTTAAAGCCAATAGAGAGAGAGATAAAGGGAGTGGCGGTGAAGAAGGGAGTCTTTGTGAGGCATCTGTTTGGCTCAGGTATGGTAGTGGGCACTGGTTTATGTATATCTTTTATATATAATGCTTACAACATTACTGCGTGTATTATTGCCCACACGTTTTAATTAAAGAAACTGGGCTTGGAGATGAAGTGATTGGCCCAACGTCATCAGTTAATAAGGAGTAGAACTGAAGGAAACCCAGATTATCTATTTCAGAGTTTATGTTCTTCCTGAAAACAAAACTCAGGTGCCGTTTTACATTATGTATTTCATATAGACACAGCTCTAAGTCACACACCACCTCCTGACCAAGAGAGCCACAGAGACTGCCTCTGTTTCTGCCAGTGGTGCCCATTTCCTCATATTTGGTGCAGCTGAGTTACAGGCATAGTGCTGTGTTCTGAACACCCACTGCTTTTGCCCAGTGGCTCTCAGGTCACCCTGGATTTTCACCAAGGCCTTGCCACGTGCTAGCTGTGTGAGTATGGGCACATTCGTTAACCTTTTTGTGCTTGGTTTCCACATCTTTAAGGTGAAGATACCGATAGATACTATCTTGTTGAACTGCTGTGAGAATTGAACAACGTACTCAGCACATTCCTTACCCGCTGTGCCTCTATTCCCTCATCATTAAGATGGGTTAGAAACAGTACCAATCTCTCAGAAATATAGAAAGGATAAAATAGGATAAAACCCATACATAATAAGCAATTGATAAATAACTATTTAAAATGGTATTTTTTTTCTCAATTGAAATAAGAGAAAGAACCTCAGAAATATTAAATAACTTGCTGAGTCACACAGTCAGAAAATGGTAGAACTAGAATTTGAACCCAGGTTTCTCTGATTCTGAATGCAATGTTTTTCATTTTTAAAATATTCTGAAAGAAGAAAAAAAAACACAAAGAAGCAAGCACAGTAAATAAGTCATCTCCATTTATTAAAGCTTGTCTGAGAAGCCCAGGTTCACCAGCAGGGTGAATCTTCATGACGATCCATCATTGAATTAGTATCAAGTGCTCAAGAGGCACCTGAATACCTGATATGGGATAGGATTGAGATGTTTTAGAAAGATGAACTTTTCCTGTTGAGCTAAAATGGAGTCAGTCTTTTTGCAGAATGAACCTGACATGTTGTTAGTCATTCCCCTAGCAAATTCAGATCTTACAGCCAAGATGTGGAAACAACCTATGCATCCATCGACAGATGAATGGATAAAGAGAATGTAGTGTATACATACAATGGAATACGATTCGGCCTTAAAAAAGAAAGAAATTTTGCAATATGGGATGAATGGATGAGCCCAGATGCTAGGTGAAATAAGCCAGTTACAGAATGACAGATACAGAATGATTCATTTATATGAGGTATCTAAAATAGTTAAGGTGGAATGGTGGCTTGAGGAAGTGGGAGTGACTAATCAATGGTCATCAAGTTTCAGTCAACCAAGATGAATAAGCTCTAGGGATCTGCTGTATACCACTGTATTGTACACTTAAAATTTGGTAAGAGGGTAGATCTCATGTTAAGTGTTCTAACCACAATACAATAAAATTGAAAAAAATTCAGATTTGAGAATCTGATGATTTTTCATAATGAAAGATCCTAGGCACTCTGGTTAATATCCTGGCTCATTCCCAACTCAAGTAATTATATTCCCAGCACCCACTATTACCCTGCAGCTTTTTGTTTGTTTGTTTTGTTTTGCATTTTCTCTCTCTTTTTTTTTTTTTAAAGAAGGGGAGGGGAGCTTGAAGGGCAGAGGGAGAGAGAAAATCTCAAGCAGGTTCCACACCCAGCACAGTATCTGATGTGGGACTCAATCTCACAACCCTTAGATCATGGCCTGAGCCAAATCAAGAGTCGGACGCTTAACCAACTGAGCCACCCAGGCGCCCCTCCCTGCAGTTGTAATTATGAAGTGTGTTTTGCTTCCCCTGTGTGTCTGTATTTCACACAGGCATGTCAGAATCATCTCATAGCTGTAAGAGTCAGGATTTACTGGGAACACTGTGGCTTAAATAAGATTTTATATAAACACATTGCATAATGTGAGTTCTTTGCCCTTTACCTTTTTACCTTTTCTTCAAGTAATTTTTAAAAATGGGGTTAAATCTGATGTCCATGTACAGAATTGTTCAATGGTACTGAGTCTTGATTAATCATTTAATAATGCTAGCTTTATTATCTTTCATTTATCAAGTGTCATCTCTTTGAACTTAAAACTAAGATCTATTATATCATCTTCTGGTTGAAATTACTTCTGACTTGAATTACTGGGCCAGAACTTTTCCAGGGATGATTTCTTGAGCTGTGAAGTGACGAGGAAGCATTTTCTCAGTTTTCTGTGTTTGGCAGGGACTGTTGGATGGAGTGATCCACCAATTTCAACCAAGTCCACAATCTCAGAGATTGGGATTTTTCCCTGAAGTTACTTGTCTCAATATGGTTTTATTGACCCGAAGTGCTAACACCACAGAAATTGAATATAGCCTGTTAATTCAGACCTTTGCTGCAATTTTCCCAAAATGCACTTCATCCTCTTTGTCAACACTCCTGCTCCTGCCACATGGTGTATTTAGATATACTCTACTACCAGCTCTCCTGGTACCTAGCATTTCTGGCCACATCATTTCTAAATTCTTTAATGAAACCATTCATCTCCTCTTCTGTGTCTCACAGACAGCTTAACCTACAGAGTTTTCTCCCATTGTTTAAAGCTTTTGGTTCCATTCAGGATCTTTTATTTATTATAGACATTACTAATTTTAAAAGAAATTCCTAAAAAGTAGAGGACAAACAGTTTATAAGAGATGTTAGGTATGTGTGTCTCTGGATTATCCTAGCTACTTTTATTAATAGGCTTACAGTTCATTTCTAGATATATGTATATGATTCAATCTATTTTTGGCTCTTACTAGCTTTGTGAACTTTGACAGTATCTATCCTCTCCAATATTCAATTTTCTCATCTAAAAGATGAAAGCACAGTCATAATAATTTTAATTCTCATGACGAATAAATGAGGTAATTTATATAGAGATCTCAGTGCACAATTCCTGGAGTAAAAATAGGGCTCCGTAAATGTTAGTTTTAAATGATAACAATGATTATGATGATAATAATAATAATTATAAACCTGAAATTGAACAACTATATATAGCCAGGGAAGCATTTTAATATGAAGCCAAGAATTTAAGTGGAATCAAAAAGAAACATTCTAATTGAAGTCTTCTTGAAGGTTGAGATAAATTGATAGTGATTAAGATATTATGAGAAAGATATCAATTTTTTCTAGTTGATTAGTATATTTTGCTAAAAAGGTATCTGCTACATGAATCATATTCTTTTAATCCATGTGACTTGAGCATAAGATGCATGGATACCCACTTGTCATGTTTCTTAATAGGGAGACACTTAAGGGGAGGCAGAAAGATAGTTAGGGGGCTCCTCTTTGATTTACAGTGACCTTCAGAAGTATGTCAGATGGGGACGTCCAAGTATTCTTTAGGTCTTTGAGTGGCGTGATTTGACATACTTTGTGTGCGTGTGTGTGTGTGTGTGCATGCGCGCACACACGTGCCCGTGCACACATGCACAAGACAGAGTGAGACAGAGGCAGAGACAGAGAGACAGAGACAGAGAGAGACATTTGAGAGCAATTGTGTCCTGAGACATTTGAGAGCAACTGTGTCCTTACCCAGCTGTCATGGCCCCATGGTGGACATTATAACTTATGTTAAACCATGGTCTGTTTGATTATTATATATTACTTTAAGTAAACGTACCACTTGCTGGTTTTAAAGAAAAAGAAACTATGAGAGATGGGATGACATGCCCCGCAATCATTCCCGCAATCATTGAGGCTTCAAGAAAACCAGCCACAGGGAAACCAAATGAACAAAAAAGGGAAAAGGAGCAAGCTTGCCACCCAATCTTTATTAAATCAATTGCTTCTGATCTTCTTTGAAAATCACTTCTGACTCAGTTTCTAGAGTCCCATATCTTTCTTTGATAATTTATTCCAGAACAATTAAAGTTTTTGGTCAGAGGAACCTGTGTTGACAACTGTGATGGATGGATTTTGTTTGTGCCCTCCTAATGGTGTTACTGATTTGGCACAGAAAAGTAGTTCCTCTCTTTTATAGTTAAAGAAATCAAGGCCTGGATTTGTTAAGACAGAGAGCTTAATGTCTATAATAAGTGAGTAGTGGTTAGAACTGCTGAGCCCAGATCTGTAGCACCAAGATGGAAGGTAGATTTAAGACATGATAGATAATTTCATACGGAAGTCTTGAATTTATAGTACCGGAAGATTGAAACATGTTTTTTTATGCTTTGTTTAAAAGTCATGAAAATTATCCAAGGTGGTTACTTTACAGTACCATAGCTTTGATTTAATGGGACTAGCTTCTCTAAACTGGACAAATTACTTAACATCGAGAACTTTCTTTAGAGTTTTATTTTAGTAAATGTTACTCATGACCTGCTTTTTTCTCTCTAGACCTTCTCTTACCATGCCCCACAGGAACCTGACAGGAAGCTGCAATGTTAATTGTGGTTGTAAAATACATGAGTATGAGCCAGTCTGTGGATCAGATGGAATTACATACTTTAACCCTTGCCTGGCTGGCTGTGTTAACAGTGGTAATCTTAGCACTGGGGTGAGTACATTTCATAAGTTCTGGTACTGTTGTTGATCCAACATCCTGTGACAAGGACGTGTTAGGATTCATATGCTAACATGTGGCTTCAGTCCCTCTTTTCAAGAAACTTCAAATAACCTACAAAATACATCCTGACAAAGAGCCAGAGGAAAGAGAATTATGCAATGCTATCATTTTTCCCCCCAGGGACGATTGCAGAATGTGGGTGCAGTGATTTAGTTCCACATCAGCCCTCTCCCACTTTACATTCTGTGCCAACTCAGTGAAACGTGATAGGGTTGAGGGCTAGGCCTCCCATTTCTTGCTCTGCCAGGGCCCTTGTGATGTATTTGAAGGTCAAGATGACCACATTTTGGTGCCGATAGAAGAGAATAGGAGAGCACCTTCCCTGATCAGAGTCTGTGAAGATGAGCAATGGCCATTTTTCATATATTATCAGTTCAAGCTCACCCTTTCCTTCCTTCCCTCCTTCCTTTCTTCCCTTCTTCCTCCCTCCCTCCCTCTCTCTCCCTCTCTCTGTCTTTCTTTCTTTCTTTCTATCTTTCAACTTTCAGAGTAAAGATATTTCTGTCAGTTCAAGAATAGGCTATTTTGAGAATTCCCTTCCCTGTGAATTATAAATAGGCTGTAATACTGTGGGAGGTTTTCATATTCTACTCAGTTCTTTACTGAGCCTGGTCTCATTCTTTGCATAAGAACAGATTGTAGGAGGCTGCTTTAATTAAAAAGGTTAAGGTGCATTGGCTTGTACTGTGTAGGTGTTAAGGGATTAGACCGTTGACTGTATGTTTTGGGATTGTCATTTGATTTCTGAGTTTTAAGCTATACTGATAAATTGAGAAATCCTGTTGCTGGCTACCCATTATATAATTGGGATCACCACCCACACCAGTGTGTGACCAAGTTGGAAGAGACAACAAGATCTGTTCTTAGTGGCTAAGTCCTTCCCCGGGAGTGACCAACCAAGTCCTCTAATGCACAGCCCTCATTCCTAAAAAGAGGCCAGCAGTCCCTGGAGGACAGAAGGCCAAATGGCACCCCATCCTTATATTTGTTGCTACTGCTTCTCTAAGTGGCTGAGAGCTCACAATGACAGTGAGTTCAGCTGATGTCTGTTCAGTAAAAACAACATAACAGGCAGAAAGATTAATTGGTTGCTTTTATTTGAAATACCTTTTTAGTTCCTTGAATTAGCTTTTTTCAAATGAAACAGCCAATGATATGTTCACTGGTCCTGGCCCTGGAGCTGTCATGGCTGCATTGTGGATTCTCTGCATTTATTTAACAAATATTTACTTTAGGTCCTACACTGCGTCCAGGCAGGCTGATGCTAGGTGCTCTGGTAGGCACAAATAAACAGAAAGCTTAGTTCCTGTTTTTGAGGGGCTTCTCTAATCAGAGAGCCCAAGAATTACAACAGCATATAGCTGTGACCAAAATGAGCATATGGAATGTGAACGCTCTAGAACAGTGTTGAAAGCTCCTTATAAAAGTTTAGGTTTAAACGATTTGGCTAAGCAGACACTGTTGGATGCACACTTTGGATCCTTACTGTTAGCAATGAGGCTGTATTTTCCGTTAAATATTATGTATATTTTTTTAAATTTAAATTAAACTAGCCAACACATAGTACATCATTAGTTTCCAATGTAGAGGTCAGTGATTCATCAGTTGCGTATAACACCCAGTGCTCATCACATCACGTGCCCTCCTTAATGCCCATCACCCAGTTACCCCATCCGCCCACCCACCACCCCTCCAGCAACCCTCAGTTTGTTTCCTAGACTTAAGAGTCTCTCATGGTTTGTCTCCCTCTCTGATTTCTTCCCATTAAGCTTTCCCTCCCTTCCCCTATAATCCTCTGTTTTGTTTCTCATATTCCACATGTGAGTGAAGCCATATGATAATTGGCTTTCTCTGATTGACTTATTTCACTCAGCAAAATATTATGCATGTTTAAATACTAGAGCTATTTTAGGGCTTTTAACTTTGTCTTAATTTTCCTATGCTTTAGCTTGGCTCACAACCGATCTTTGTTATCCCTTAGATAAGGAACTACACAGAATGCACGTGTGTCCAAAGCCGGCAAGTGATCACTCCACCTACAGTCGGACAGCGCAGTCAGCTCCGTGTGGTTATTGTCAAAACCTATCTCAACGAAAACGGCTATGCTGTGTCCGGGAAGTGCAAACGGGCCTGCAATACCCTTATCCCATTCTTAATTTTTCTCTTCATTGTCACCTTCATCACAGCATGTGCCCAACCATCAGCCATCATAGTAACACTCAGGTGAGAACCGAACTCAACATTCCAAGCTGGGACTGATGTGGTAACGTGGAGGGGAAAGCAAAGTCAGACGGTGCGGGGAAGCGCTCAGACATTTGCTTGTTGAATTTAAGAGAAGTGTTTTCCCATGTCAGGAAGAGAAAGGAAGGTTGCAACGTTTCATACCCCAGAACTTCCTTTATTCAGATGGGTTCTAGTCCTGTAGTTTAGTGAAACTTCTTTTGGGTGCCTTTGCTTTCTGAAGTCTGGGCCCTACAAGGTTCAAGATCAGGAGCTGAAAGCTGTCACCATGTTAGCCACAAGGAGCCTGACTCCAGGTGGGGCAGGAAGTCATTTGGTGAAGTTGCTAAGTCTCAAGTATAGCAAAGACTATTATCTCCCACCTTGTAGGTAGTTAGTACCTCCAGGATCAGTGATGGTTCCCGCTGGGCCTGCAGTTAAAAATGCGGATTTCATGAATGTTACTATCCTATAAAATTTTGGAGTTGAACCAAGGAAAGGACAGACTGGGAAATGTCATTTTTCAGTTGTTCATGCTGTGTTTTGTTATATATCCCGTTAGTGGTTTTTTGCTTATAAGAGAACACGGACGTTACTTTAATGGAAGTCCTGTTAAAAATGTTGACATGGGTCCAATCAGATCAGTGTGTTGCATTTGCAGTAAAGGCTGCAATGGGCAAAGGAGGGAAGGGGGGATGGCATGGTGAAGAGAAAGCTTGCCCACAGCAGCTTCAGGAGGACCAGGGGAGGCAGTGAAGGAGTGGGGAGGAAAGGGAATCAGTCCTCATTCTTCCTTTACCTCCACCCTGCCCCCTTGGTACCCCACACTGTGCCCCACACTGCTGGGCACCTGCTGGTCACACCTGCTGGGACGTCATTCTTAGCAGGGCAGTTGGGCTGTTTGCTGCTTATTCTGCACATTTTGGCTTCTCTTCTTTATGGGATGCTGAATTAGACGTACGATAACAGTACCCGGTGGGAAGGCCCATTGGTTGATTTCACTCAATTCCTCCATCAACGGATACTTATGGAGTAACAATGGTGTGTGCAGCATGGGGCAAATTGCTAGGAAAAGATAACGAAGGTGGGGAAAAAGATGGCAGGTGCGCGGGTCCTGGGGAGGTCGACATGCTATACCTAGAACTCAGTGTGTATGGGACAGAAAAGAACAGGTACTTCATCATTTTAAAAAATGAATCCTTAATAATCTCACTCTTTAAACTTTAATTCTGCAAGAGATGTTAAATAACCCAGATCAGGGCTGCCCCTGTCATTGAGCTCGAACATGGCAAATCACCAGCTGGCTTCTTTTTTTTTTTTTTTTTAAAGATTTTATTTATTTATTTGACAGAGAGAGACACAGCAAGAGAGGGAACACCAGCAGGGGGAGGGGGAGAGGGAGAAGCAGGCTCCCCGCAGAGCAGGGAGCCCGATGTGGGACTTGATCCCAGGACCCTGGGATCATGACCTGAGCTGAAGGCAGTCGCTTAACCGACTGAGCCACCCAGGCGCCCCACCAGCTGGCTTCTAACCCAAAACTTCAGAAAAGGAGCCCTTTAATCTTTGCTAATTACAAATCAATAGATTCCAATCTTCCTGCCGTGTAGGAATTACTTGGAGCATATGTTTTGGGAAAAGAAGAACAACATGAGGTAGTGGGGAGGGATTCACTCTTTTTCTAAGTTTGACTTGTTTTTTATACTTTTTTTGGACTCTACTTCTTTCTTTCTTTTTTTTTAAGATTTTATTTATTTATTTGACAGAGAGACACAGCGAGAGAGGGAACACAAGCAGGGGGAGTAGGAGAAGGAGAAGCAGGCTTCCCGCCGAGCAGGGAACCTGATGCGGGGCTCGATCCCAGGACCCCGAGATCATGACCTGAGCCGTAGACAGACGCTTAATGACTGAGCCACCCAGGCGCCCCTCTACTTCTTTCTTTAACTTCTTTCCTCTATACTCTTCCTTGAGAAACTATGGGAATAACTTTCAGTCGACACACCTGCCCTCTGGAAAGTGTAAGCAGATAGAAAAAAAAAAAAAAAAGAATGCGGTAGTTAGGATAAATTATTACATCTGTTTTCACAGAACTGATTTTAGAAGCTCAGAGTTACTTCTGTACCTTCAGCTATGAACCTTTGGCCCTCCACCAGTATTTACCCAGAAACAGAGTTAATCAGAGCTTCTTTGGAGTCTTCACTGGGGAGAACTCATTCACCGATTCAGCTACATCAGCAGTCTTGTTTGGCTCTTGTTAATAAATTCTAGTAAATAAATATTTTGGCACAGCAGCTCTTTGGTCCCTGGCTCTGTGCTAAGCAGGCTTGATTTGATGTTCATTTTCTTGAGGCCAGTGTTTTAAAACATTTCTTTCTTTCCCTTCATCATAGGTCAGTAGAAGATGAGGAGAGACCTTTCGCGCTGGGAATGCAGTTTGTTTTATTGCGAACACTTGGTACGTTCCTGAATTTCCACGTGTGCCTCTTAGTTCCTCTTTACAGATGGCAAATTCTCACTATCCTTTAAAAATGGCAAGTCAGTCATTTGTTACCATTAGTAGTAGCTAGGATTTTATGGGTTAACGGCAAGGACACAACTTCCTTATTTTCTGATTTGAACTAGAAGCTACCCAGTTCTGTGCTTTGATGAAACAGAACACACCTGACTTTAGAACAGTTTCTTTTTCACTCTAAGCCTAGACGTGGGCTAAATTCCCCAGAGCATTTTTGGTACTGTAAGAAATATTGAACCAAACAGTTGTAATGGGCTTAAGATCCCGGCATTTTTTCCCCTTTATGTCTTTTTAACATGAAAGTGATGGAAATCGGCACTCGTATTATTTGCGAAAATTTTAATTCCTTACTTCTTTACAGTAATTTTATTGGGCCGGGCAAAAAGTATACCTATCAAGTTTTCTGAGAAAAGAAATTAAAAATTCTGAAAAGAAAAAAGAAAAATCCTCAAATGATACATGAGGAGTCCCCTTTACTGATTAACAAGAGAAGCTCATTAGCACTGTCAATATATTGCAGAGTTCATTAGGGCATGAAGAACGTCGTTCTGATTTTGGCAAACACCCTATCACTGTCGTGTTTTGGGACAGTGCATGGGAAATATCATGTGAAGTAGCCCATTGCCTTGATCAATTTCAATGTATTTGTAATTGACTTCCCCATCATCAAGCATATTTTTTCTTTCGCAAGTGGGAGTCCGTCATTTTCTTGAGCTGTTGTTTCTTCCAGTATCATTGTCCACAGGACAAAAAAAAAAAATAGGTTTTTTGATTTAAATTTTTAATTTCCATTTTGAAGGGTGAAACACTTTAAAATGGTGTCATCTGACCCTCTGAAACATTAATCTTCTCTGGAATTCTCAATTTATTTTTTATAATTTTTTTATTATGTTATGTTAGTCACCATACAGTACATCATTAGTTTTGATGTAGTGTTCTATGATTCATTGTTTGCGTATAACACCCAGTGCTCCATGCAGTATGTGCCCTCCTTAATACCCATCACTGGGCTCACCCATCCCCCACCCCTCTCCCCTCTAAAACCCTCAGTTTGATTCCCAGATGACCCATGAGAGATTATGGACTCCTGGAATTCTCAATTTGTCATTACGTTGCAGTTGGTGGCCCAGTCTGGGAGTAGGAACTGTCTGGTCATCCTCTGAGGCTTCTAGTTGCATTGAATGGGTGGCTTGGTTTTTTTTTTTTTTTTTTTTTTTGGTACTGATAAAACTTCGAAGGTCCCAGTTTTCAAAGGCAGGTGGTGAAAGGAAATTCTGACATGCTTTGATTTTGTTAAGAAGCTTGCCTTATACTTCCTGTTGAAAACTAAAAAGTTGTTTTCAAGGAAGGAAATTTGTTAGCGAAGGGGTGGTTGAATAGGAAAAGAAAAAAATAGGTCCTCCTTTTTGCTCTGCTTGTCTTTGATGCCATGGAGTTGGGGTGGTTTCATATGGAATTGGAGGTGAAGGTAAGTCAACAGAGGGATATCACAGCGTCAGGAGTAAGTGGAAGGAGGACATTTCAGTCATCTATTATTTAATTCAACCTTGACTTAAGTTCTGTTGATTATGAAAAACTAGAGTTGGGCCAACAAACCAATTTCCATTTCCCCAAATTCCAAAGCAAAAAGAGAGTTTTAAGTGTTTTAGTAATGTTAAATTTTAATTGTAGTGAACATACCTTATTTGAAACAAATATAACATATTTAAGGGGCGCCTGGGTGGCTCAGATGGTTAAGCGTCTGCCTTCGGCTCGGGTCATGATCCCAGGGTCCTGGGATCGAGCCCCACATCGGGCTCCTGGCTCAGCGGGGAGCCTCCTTCTCCCTCTCCCTCTCCCTCTGCCTCTCCCCCTGCCTCTCCCCCTGCTCATACTCTCTCTCTCTCTCTCTGTATTTCTGTGTCTCAAATGAATAAATAAAAATTAAAAAAAATATATATTTAAAAATACATCACTTAGCCCACTGTCTTCCCTTCCTTCCTCTCTTCTTTTCTTCCTCCTTTTCTCCCTTGTTCCTTCCCATCACTTCCTTTTATAAACTCTTATTGAGGCTCCACGGGCTGTCCTGAGGGGTCCTTGGGACGCAAGGAATAAAAGGCATGGCCTCTGCCATCAAGGAGCTTATGGGTGACAAATCTGCAAACACTTTCAATGCTACGTGATAGTTGATACAATGAAGGTGTATACAAAATGCAGTGGGAATAAAGTGGCATCTGAGTGAGTGAGGAATTTAAAGGAGGGGTAGATAATTGCAAGGTGAACAATTTTGGGGATGGGGACACATTTCAGCAAAGGGAGTAACATATGGTGAAGGAAGTCTACTTGGGTAGACTTTCTTTCTTACGGGAGTAAAGAAATATCTATCTCATAGCCCAGACAATGAAGCTACTACTCATCGCAGATGTTTCACAAGCTTCAAAGATGAATTTTCTGCCTTAGTTATTTCTATGCCCCAAATGTCTTTATACAGTTTGCCATTTGATGTGGTTTCTGGCTTAGAGGGGACAGTGTTTTCCTCATACTCTTCCTGCACCCGAGGACTAGAACCCAACCCATAAGAACTAAGTATACTGAATTTTAGTGGTTCATAAAGGGTCGTATAGCCTCTTGAGTATTTAATGGCAAAATTTGATTTTTAAGTTTAAAAGGATTGCCTAATTGAATTTTTAAGCAATCGACATTTTTACAATCTTGAAATCAATAGCGTATTCTGACCGAGTTGCAAACTGAAAGGTTTAAAGTATTTATAACTTAGTGAACGTTTTTATAATAAATATATTATGATAAGATGTGACAGATTTAAAATAGTGAAGTAACACAAGAAAACCACTGCCCTCCACTGGTTCTAGAGGGTTCTGATTTACAAAATCTGTTTTCTCTGATAAGACAGGCTAACCATTGTTCTTTTTCTTTTTCTCTACAACGCTAGCATACATTCCTACTCCAATTTACTTTGGAGCAGTTATTGACACCACCTGCATGCTCTGGCAACAGGAATGTGGAGTGCAAGGCTCTTGCTGGGAGTACAACGTGACATCATTTCGTTTTGTCTACTTTGGTTTGGCGGCCGGCCTCAAATTTGTTGGCTTCATTTTTATTTTTCTGGCCTGGTACTCCATTAAATACAAGGAGGACGAGCTGCAGAGGCAGAGGTGGAGAGAATTTCCTCTGAGCACAGTGAGCGAGATGGTGGGCCACACCGAAAACACCAGTAAGGGTGCCCGGACTAGATCTTGTCCAGCTTTCAGCAGCCAGGGGGATTTCCACGAAGAGACTGGTCTGCAGAAAGGGATCCAGTACACAGCACAGACCTATCCGGGGCCCTTCCCCGAAGCAATAAGCTCCTCCCCAGAGCCGGGGCTGGAAGAAAGCCCTACTGCCATGTAGCCTCCCTCCTGAAGCTTGAAAATGGAAGACTTTAGTTTTGTTGGTTGAGTTGAATATGGCAACTTGAGAAACACCCGTGCCTTCTTTTCTTTCTCTCTTTTTTTAACCTCTAAAGACACAATCCTCAAACCGACAAAACTCAGTATACACAGCCACTATTGACTGAGGGCTGGATACCTCAACAAGACTGAGAGCCTTTGCCCCCCTTCTCTCCAAGAAGGAGGAGTTTAGATAGATTTGTTACCATTTCCGCTATGTTAATTTCATGCTCGTGCTCCATTGTGGTATAAGGCTGAGAGGTGCCTGGTTAAGAAAATCACGGGAAGTGTCCTAGAGGTACATATCATTACCATACACTCCAAACAAAGGTGAGCTTGACCATGACTTTGCATTTACAAATCAGAGTTTTTAGATATGAACACCTACTGTGAGTTCCGCTACAAAGCACAAATGAATTTGCCTCAACTATGCAATTTTGATTGGGAAAATGTAAGTGCAGCATGTTACTTTTTCTTTCAAGAGACTAAAGCAGATACGTTTTGAAAAGAGGACAATAAACTTTCCCTAAAGTACTGTTAATAGCGTTTTAAGCCATAGCAGAGTTATAAATCAGGTAGAATTTTTCAAATGCTTCAAAGGAATCATATGCATAGTGTGACAAAAGGAACAGCTACTTTATTTCATAAGACACATTCTCTTTTAGTCTGTCTGCCCCATTATAAGGTAAAGAGTCTGCTGAATCATAAAATCTGATAGCTTGAACATAAACTCCAGTATTCTTTTGCCAGGGGCTTTAAAACTAGTGTGCTAAACAATATGGCTAGAACCTAATTTGAGATGCATCATAAAGAGAGAAACTGATGGCTTTCTCATCCAAAGAAAAATGCTGCAGAAATTCTTTTAGCTCTCATGGGCCCACACAAGGGTAGCTAAGAATTGTAACCTTGACACTCAAAATAGTTGGAAAAAGAAATTCCACAGAGGTAAGATTGAGTCCCATCTGATCGCTTTAGTTATACGCCTGGAAACAGCAAATCTGTATCGTTTTCTTTCTTATGTACAGAAAATTGCCGTGGTTGCCCCCTGAAGTTGAGTAATTAAATCAGGAAACCTATACCTGTGATGTGAAAATCACTCTGAATACAGGAGGAGGGAGATCTGTGAGCTATCGGAGTACGATCCTAAGTCATGACTGAAAATTATTTAAAATCAACTTGCCTGTCATACTGAATTCCACTTTATCAGAGTTAGAACAATTTTGCTTCTCTCTTTGATTCCTTCCTCCTGTTAACCTTCCCGAAGCAATTCTGCGAGAGGATTTTTCTGTTCCTAAATGCTCTTTGGGTTCATTATCCATCATCCTTTTCAGTTCCTCCCAGCACATCCCTTTGACTCAGGTGCCACACAGAATGCTTTCTCCATGATTCTGAAGGTAGATGCTTCCCGACTGCACTCTGGACTGATAGCAGGTTACCTCCTGACATCTTGGCTGCTCAGAAAAAGAATCCTTGACAACCCGGACTTCGGAGGGACTGTAAGGTCCAAATACCAATGTAATTGTGAACAGTTTCTGCCAAGGAGCCTATGCTTACGTAGGGGCTAATTTGGGAACTGATTTCCTTAGATGGCTTACTCTCTTCCACAGAGGGGTCATGACTGACGGAACTGCCCCATGATACAGGCTTTTTGCCCTTCGTCCTTGGAGACACTGGTGGAGTTATGTGAACAGTTCAAGGTTGTTTTCCTCTCCACCTAAGAACGGTATTGTCGAATGGTTCTTTTGGTGGCATGCAGTTTGTGGAGAGGGTTATCGCTATTAGACTGAATAATGTCTGTAAGGGGTTGAGCCAGTGGACAGGTAACAAGGACTTCCGTTGGAGTGGTCTCATTTGGCTGAGTCATAAGTCTGCTATTGCCTCTAATTACTCTGGTGTCTGTCCAACTTCCCTCCATTTGGTATATATTGAAGGTCTTCAGAGAATATTGTTGATTAATTTAGTGTCTACTCTGCTGCCTCAGGGTTCCCTTTTACTCTTTATGGGAGATCTTTGATCCTTTAGATCCTTTAGAAAGTTTCCTTTTGTGTTGGAGCTAAAGATATACAGGATGGGGAGAGGTGGTATTTTCTTAATTCCCCTCTAATTGCCAAAGAACTGCATTGAGAGAATTTGGGTGGGATTAACACCTTTTTTTTTTTTTTTTTAAGCTAAGAGTGTATGTTCCAACACTCTTAGAATCTCTCTCTTCTTGGTAGTATATTTTGAAAAGGAGCTGCTTTCAGAACTCCAGGGTAGGAAGTGACAGACTCTTCACATATAATTAGACAGTCCCCTTTCTCTACCCTGAACAGTCATCCATCCAGTTCAGCAACCATCGACCAGTTCTCTATCAGGCACTATTTTAGCCAATTACCATCTGCTGCTCTGTGAAAGTCTTTAGGTTGACCTGCCAAAATTCAAAGAAATTGGCCTGAATTGTACACCACAATTGTTAATATTGTACTTCCTCAAGTATGTGATACTTACAAATAGTGGGTGTATCATTAATGTGTTGTTGGTTCATGTAGAATAAGTAGTGAAAAATCACAGAAGACTGAAGTTTTAGAATACGTACCAATTAAGAATTGTCCCCAAAATGCTTTGGGTCCTGGCAGTATCCTTGGAATATTACGTAGTCAACTAAAGTGACTGTTTTATAAATGGCACCATTTAATTGTAGATATGAGGTTCTTATATGTTTGTTACTTCATGGTCACAGCTCCTATTATAAGTTTAATTCCCACTTCCATGAACTTAGGCTTCTAGTTACTTGTTTTGGAAAAAAGGTCACCTTGTTCTTTTATCAACTCTGTAGATTAATGTATTAATAATGTATAACTATTGTAAGTTTAATTCCTACTCTCCATGAACTTAGGCCTCTAATTACTTGTTTTGGAAAAAAAGGTCACCTTGTTCTTTTATCAACTCTGTAGATTATAACGTATTATTTGGCTTTAATATGCAAATATAATATCTATGAGTCTAGCCTATTAATTTAGAAACACCCTGGGGGAAGGTAGGTGGTTGGAGCACATTTTTTGTTATCTTCATTAGTATGAAGTCCTTATCCTTTGTAGGTAGATTTAATTCTTGAAAACATTCAAAAGTCATTCAGAACTAAGTTGGGGGAGAAGGAGGAGCAGAGAAGAAACAAATTATCTTTTGTGGAGTGTGACTATTTCAGAGAATTTTGTCAAGCACTTAATATACATCATTTATTTTAATACTGTTAATAACTTTGCAAGATAACTATTTTTATTCTGTTTTTTTTTTTTTTTTTTTAAACAGATCATGAAAACTGAGGCTCAGAGAGGTAAAGAGATTTGTTTAGGATTGTACAGAGTGGCCAAGTTAGGGTTCAGAAGCGGGTTTCTGTCTCCATCGCTCGCTTCTTGCACTATATAATGCCTAAAATGGTTTTGGTTAACAAAGACAAGTGTGACTATAATTTAGCGAGGTAAAGCATTTCATTTTTTGCTGTGTTACTGTTCCTGAAGAGTAGAGAAGTTATTATTCCTTTGTGTAGAATAGAAAAAGAATCTGTAGGAAACATCAAAATTTAATGTTTAGATTTTCGAGGTAAATTTACATTTATTTAGCTAAGCGTTATATTCAAAGTTGTCATAACATACCTCAAGGATTTATTTATAGTTCATATTTAATATAGAACAAATCCAATTTTGATGTTAGCATTGAGTCTCAGTAGAATTTCTGAAACGAATCATGAGGAAATGTGGTTCAGATTTATTGAATCTGAGCTCTGGGGATTTTAAGTGTATGCTTTCTGTTTCGTGTTTTCCTCTTTCAGAATGTTAACATTTCCATTAATTTTTAGTGAATATGGGTTTTAAGTTTCCTAAATAAAAGTTTCAAATGAACATACACAAAGTGTTCCATGTTAAACGAGCGTAGACAAAACGTTACATGTCATGTACCAAACAGCTGGTGGGATGGTTGCTGTCAGTAGCTGCCCTGTGGTCACAACCGGGAGCATGCACTTGGGGACGCAGCCGTCAGAGAAGGAGCAAGTCATAATGACCGTCCTGCATTTTCACCAAACTACCAAGAAAATTCTTCCTCCATCTGTAATTCCAGCTTGCATTCTTTGGTGGACGTGGAACCAGAAAGTTTCTTTTTGGAGCCTGTTTTGCATCAACCAAAGAGCAGCTGCATGGTTTTGGAATGGACCTGAAGCATTTGTGGAAATTCTCGGGTGTGCCCAGGAGCAGTAGGAGAGCCCAAGTCTCGGGGCGGGGGGCGTGGGGTGGTGGGCAGCCAATTATACTTTTAGCCCGTGTGGACTTCAAACATCCTCGATGGTGCCGAAACACAAGTCTAACTATTGCTATAGAGGTGCATCTGGAGTTTTCTAAGTAGCAGATAGATACCAAAATACTGTATAATCCCAGAATTGCCTAGACTGCAGGTTTGCTAGTTCTGTTCTCCAGACCATAGGTAGCCTCTCCACGTTGCTTGTAATTCCTCTTTCCTGGCATAGAAGGGCGTGCCGTGGCAGGCAGGTGAAGGTAGTAGTCTTGTGCACTTTATCTTTTCCGTTTTCTCTCCTCTCCCCATCTTCCAGGACGCTGCTGGCTGTGTCTGTCCCAGGCTTCTTGCTACATTGGAATCAGATCTGTGTTATGTTTGAACAGGTTCTTTTAAGCACTTCATTTTTACTCAGCCCTAAGAAGGGTCAAATATGATGAAAACCCTCCTTGGGTATTTGCTTTTGCAACATTAAAAAAAAAAAAATGCCTCGGTGCTAAAAGTATTTGATGATGCATGCTCGCCACAAAAATGCGCCACTGAATTTACAGTGTTTCACTGGCAAGGGACTACATGTGCTTTGCTTTTGGAAATCTAGAGAGCTTCCCAGAAAACAAGCACTCATTATTCTCATTACTACAGTTAATCCATGAACTTTACGCTGCAAACATGAAGACTGTAAGGAAGAGTACCTTTTCTGTGGAAAACTCAGTGCTTTTGATATTTCTTTTAGCAAGAATAATCAGATGCTACAAATAATTTCGGAGAGAGGGGAAAATGAGTTCACATAATCTTTTCTTATTTCTTCTCCAAAAAACTGACACCCTTGTGAAGTGTTTTTGTAATTGGGGTTTGGAAGGTGTTGTCTTTCTCTGGTATTCTATTACATGCTAAAATCAGAGGAGAAAATATCCCAAACTAAAGTCATTGCAGGGACATATTAAACCAAAGGGTTGAACAAACAGAGTTTAAACTTTGTATCTAGAAATGAAAAATCAGAATAATAAGACTCTATAGTGGGCATTTTTCTTAAAATACATACCTCTACCTAAAACCCCAAATGTTAATTTAGAAGCATGAAATAGGCAAGTCCGCCTCTAACTTTTCAGTTAAAGGAGATGTAATACTGTGTCAAATAAATTGGCATTAGGATCCTGGTGGAGTGTGTGTTCGGTGTGTGTGTGTTGTGTGAAATTGTGTTGGTGATGAAAGGCCGTTTTGAATTGTTACATAAAGGAGTTTGATTTTGTGATTTTTACAATGACTATTTATTTGGAGACTTCTTAGGGTAATTTAAAAGATGTTCAATTTCCTTGTGTTTAATGAAATCTCTTGTCAATGTACTAATAAACCTTGGTTTACAACATCTTGAATACTTGATCATTGAAAATTAAGAAAAAAAAGTAAAAAAAAAAAAGGAATAAAGTGTGTTGGCTTGAAATTAGTTTGTCTCTGAGATCTCTTCTGATGGACAGCAGAGTTTGCTAAGGCATCCAAAACTTTTGGGTGAGAGGAGGAGGGAGGCAAAGGAGCTCTGGAAATAACAGCATGACTCATGGACTGGAGCACAAAGTGGTTATTTTTAGAACCTTGCCTGGAGCACTCATAGGTGTAAAGCAGGGCAATTGATTTCCATTTCTCACTCAGTCACTCCTCCTGCACAGCTCAACTAAAGGGTCACAATGGCCCAAGATACAGGAGTTACTGGGGGCCGTGTGTGTGTCTTTGCTGGTTTCTGGATAAACCCTTATTTTCCTCCAGGACCTTGTTCATTCATTGTGGAAGCCATTTATACAAAGGGCAGATACTACCCTCTTCCCCAGTCTACCTTCTTCTCTTCATCAATGGGTGCAATTTAGGCAATTTAGAGATTTCACTCAACTCTCTTAAATATCCCACACATTCAAAGGAGAGGCAGAATCATTCCGTATATTGGGCTTTTTGAAAAAGACACACCAGAAAGTTTCTTTTTAAGAAATGGGGAGAGAGGAAAGGTTATGAATGTGGCCACTTATCTTCCTTGTATTAGCCCCAGACTTGGTACAACCTCAGCATTTTAAGAGCTGTTAAAAAGCATCTAGTTCTTTTCTTCTTTTAAAAATTGCCAGCTCAGTGAAGATGGCCTCCGTAGCTTTGGCGTGGCCTGAGCGCAAAAAAACATTTTTAATTGCAAAAAGTCATTGGAAAGCAAGGAGATCGATATTTGGTACTCACTTTTGTATTTAAACGTCAAAGTCTGATGCAGTTCCAACTCATAATACCAATATACATCAGTAGAAAGCTAAAACCCTTTTTTGGTCTACTGGAATGGCTAAGATCCTGAGCATCAAAGAAAGAGCAAGCCTGCCATGGATCAACTGTTTAGCCGTGTTCTTGTCTAAACCCAGTGCTGCTACTTCAGAGATCAATGAAGTGGCAGCTTTGCGAGGGGTGGAAAGAAAGATGTCATGAGTTGCGCTAGAGTGACACCTAATGGTAATTGTGGAAATTACATGCTTTACTGACCTCTCATCCCTTCCGGTTCCTGGGCTTGAGTTGTAATGGGGCTTTTTGGGACCAGATTCGTATTAGGGTGGCAATGACATCTCCTCTTCTGCTGAAACCCATTAGTAATTGGATTGGTTCCATTCTGGCTCTGGGTCATCTGTGTCGTTGGCGCTGGAGGTAGGGTATCGGGGAGGAGGACTGGGGGTAGAAGACACAGATTCTGAATTCTTGAGTCCTGGGAGGCACACTGGTGCAGGGGCTAGAAATTCAGAATAGACAAAGGTAGATACCTTTGTCCACCACTTAAGTGCGTTTGCTAGCAGAAAAGTGAGGCAACGCTCAGCACAAAAGACCTCAACATTTGTAGCTCCCTTTGTCCCCCAACCCTCTGCAGTGCTTTCCCTGACATCAGGGAGCAGGGTACTCCCTAGTCTCAACAGGAAATATCTGCTTTTTGGAAGCCATTTTCTCTGCTTATTTTATACAATAGTGGGCTCACTCTAAGGCCCTAGGTACTGTGTTGCTGAAGTCCTCAGCATCAACAACACAGCTCAGAGGAAGCTGAGTTAATTAGACCAGTATGGACAATAGTTGCATTAGGTAGGTCTCTTGGTCAGAAATGGGACAAGAGGCAAGGTCATGAATGTGGCCGGTCACTTTCACTCCATTGGCCTCAGACTTGGCACACCATCAGTGTTCTCTTACTTGGGGGAAAGTAAAGGAAAAATGGCCGAGCTACTCTGTCCAAGGGGTGGGGGAGTTGAGGGAAGTTTACATAGAAAGAAAAGATAAAGTTTGATAAGGTAAAAGGGAAAAAAAATACGGGAATTGGAGAATGGATGAGATTTTTACAGGTTGGGATGGGGAATTCAGACTTAGGAAGGTGGCGCTAATCCAGGGGAAGCTGGTAGTGACAGGCGAGGGGAAAGGGGAGCACATGGGTGGATGGAAGGCTAGAGCTTCTAGTGTGTGTGTGTGTGGGGGGGGGTGTTAAAAATCACCAAAGATTTCTGAGCAGGAGGCTGAGGTCTGAGCCTGGTGATGAAAGACAGCAAGTGCGGGATGAGATGGAGTGGGGCTGGAGGGGAAGGGGCTTAGGGTGTGATTACAACTTTCCCAGCAGCTTCGAGGAGAGGTTGTGAGGGCTTAAATGAACCAGGTGGTGGACCACACCAAGTTGTTAATTGCTCTAAGATCTTTTGTTTTCTATTAAAATAAATTTTGAAAATATTGAAAATATTTTCCAAATACATTTTGGAAATAGCAAGCAAATAAAATTTGAAAATATCAAGCAGAATTGGATTAATTGGGGGAATTGAGGACCTTTTTATAGCTGAGATCACAGTAGCTCTAAAGCAAGTTCTGGACAATAGGCATTTAAAAATCTTTTCTTAGAAGAGCAACATGTTTAGGTACATTTGGCATGGGGTGGGAGTGTTAAGTCTTCATTCCTTCTCTCTTAACCAAAAACCCTGCAGATAGGGTTATTTTATTTTTTTTAAAGAAGGCTCGGAGGAGCCTCAGATATTATGTCGTTTGGGTATGGTAAGTAGGTTTGTGTCTTACACTCCAATACCAACTCAACAGTGTAGCTGGCTGCATTGAGAAGGAGTTTAAGGGTGAAGTGCTCCGGCTTCATGCAGCAGTGTCCTCGTGCATTAGCAACGTCTCCCCTGGGCACGTTTTAGGAAAAGAAAGCACAGATGTGTTGTATTTGTCATCCTTGAGTCATACCTCTTATTTCACATTCAAGGAGAGGTTATGTGACTTTCCCCAGCTCATAGGTAGTAAAATTTAGAATTCATGTCCATTGTTCTTTCCACTACTCTTTCCCCATGGGGTTTCACAATGGTTTCTCCCTTCCCTGATCTGGTGGTGTGTGTGTGTGTGTGTGTGTGTGTAAGTGTGTGTGTGTAAATGGAGAAAGTGGAGAGGGGCTGGCCCTGCCTCTGACAAACCTCTTCCTCTTCGAAATCTGTGGGAAATTGGCAGTTGGGAAATCAGCTCAGCCCTCTGGGCATCAGCTCCTCAGAGATCAAACAAGGTCAGTCGGCTAGCCAATTTCTAAGTACTCTTCAAAATCCGAGTCTCTTTCATGCCCTTTGCACATAGTAAGTACTCCATAAATACCGAAAAGTTACTGAATTGAACTAAAATGGAATTTTCTTCAGGATAGCAATACTTGGCTTAGTCACATTTTGTAGGAAAGGAGCAAGAAGGGAGGCAAAATGATGTACCTTTGGTCAACACTATTATCTAAAACTCTTCTCTTGATGAATCTGTGGTGTTATGGCCTGAATTGTGTCCCCTCAAAATTCAGATATTGAAGCCCTAAGCCCGCAGTGTGACTGTATTTGGAGAGAAGACCTTTACAGAGGTAATTAAGGTTAAATGAGGTCATAAGGGTGGGCCCTAATCTGAAATGACTGGTGTCTTTGTAAGAAGAGATCCCAGGGCTGCACGTGCACAGACAACAGAGAAGGTGGCCATCTGAAAGCCAAGAAGAGAGGCCTTAGAAGAAACCAAAGCCTCTTGGTCTTGGACTTTCAGCCTCCAGAACAGTGAGAAAATAACTGTCTGTTGTTTAAGGCCCCCAGTCTGTGGTATTTTGTTATGGCGGCCCTCGCAAACTAATACAGATGGTTCCCTCAATTATCTCTCAGGACTGGGTTAGCACAACTCAAAAAGCCCTTTGTTTTTGTTTCTTCCCCTTTACTGTTAACCTTCACAGATTGTCAGCCCCTCGACTTGCAGAAGAGAAAGCTTCTCAGGAAATCTGGAGCAGGAAAGAAGTATATGGCATTTGTCAGCCGGGAAAAACTTGAGGTATTGGAGGGTGGTTGGGCTTTGATCAAAGTCCATGTCCCCGTCCCCAGTGAACTGGGGCTTCCTTCAGTGGATTGGTCCTCTTGATTTTGGAAAACTCCGTCTGCGCTGCCCAGAGCCGGCTATATAATTTGTTGGTCTGGTGAAGTGAGGGAAGGTGGGATTCCTTGTTCAAAAATCTTTAAAGATGTCATTGGTGACAGGAAAGGATTCAGCCAAACGCTGGCCCTACGTAACTGCTCGGGGGCCAAGGCGGGGAGCCAGTCTTGTGCTGTCTCTGCCACGGGCTCCCTGAAGCAAGGAGGCAAATCCACGCTGAAATCATCAGTCTGAGCATGTTCTAGAACACACGGACTTTGGGGCAGTTTTACAAATGTGGTGAATATTCAGCCACGTCCACTGACATAAGGACTCGATTTTACCTGCAAAGAATGGGTGTGGCACAAAAAACTTGGTAATAAGCTCATGTCTCTGAAACAGGTAAAATTTAAACACCTTTTATTTCAAGAAATATTGCTTCTAGACTTTCCCGAAGCCAGAATTGTTCTATAAAAGTATCACAGAATATTACACAAGATTAAAAAACACAGTACGCTTCCTAATAACTTGAAACCTTTTTACAAAGCACATCATTCATGACCATAAATATGTTTCTTCTGTCATTCAGCTGGTGACACACACATCTGATAAAGAGCTAGTTAATTTTAACATATGTACAGAGTCTATGATAAAGACTTAAAGTTATCAAAGATTCAACTACAACATATTAAATTTTCTTTAAAAGAGTTTACCTTAAACACTTAAAGAAAACATAATTTACCTATGCATTTGAGTGATCTAAAAATAAAAAGAAAATCACTGTTAAGCTAAAAAAAAACCTTCTTGGGAAGTTGGCTAGGGTACTGATAATTCTCAATGAGGTAATCCTTTTGCTGGTATTTAAAAATCTAATACATAACAAGAATATTTTTAAGAATACAGAATTTCAAAAGCAGTCTTGAATTATGTCTTTAAAAAAATCAGAACTTGGTGAAGGCCTTAAAAATGATCATATAACACATATGGTGTGTTTAAAATATGAAACATTTGTGAGTTTGTTTTATTGAAAAAGATTTCTTATATAAATTCAAAACTAAGCATATCTTCTCAAAACTTGACCTTACTAGGCAGGTCAAGAAAACGAAGATGAGCAAAAAAAAAGTCTTCAGTCCTTTTATCCTGTTAATAAAATAATAAAAATTTTGCAATCTGAAGCATATGATGAACACTTTGAGGCTAGGCACAGAGAAAGCAGACAATCTTGGTTTTGTTGATTTATTTATTTTTACTGCCAACATCGTTAGCCATGCCTTTCTGCTAATCAAGTTTAGCAAGTCGAGGAAAACGCATGCAATGTCTTCTGGCAAAAGCGTATGCTGAACAATATGTCATCCATACTGTGTGTCATTCTTGGGGTCTACTTCCCGTGGTCACACTGAGAGCAAGGAGTGAGACTATGGAAAGCCTATGGGAAGAAAAAAAAAAAGACTAACCGAACAGACATGGTATTCTGATCTCAAAGTGCAAAATCATTGAAGGTGATGGCACTGAAAAGTTCCAGTGGTTAAAAAAGGAATCAAAACCACATTAGGCGGGCAGTGGAAAGTGTGCTGAAAAATTCATGGAGGAGGTCAAGTTTTAGAAACCCAGAAAGTTACAATTCTAGCCATCTTGATTGGATAATATTTGGATAGGCATATCCCTATCACTTTCAAAAGATAATACTGTTTTAGTCTCCCCACAAACAAACAAACAAACACGAGTCAACCTTTCTTTCTATTCTGGACCAATCGTGAATTCCAACACCGAGTCCCTGTGTGCCTCCTGCTGACCTGCGCCCTAACTCCTGCGTCTGTGTGCCTAGGGTAGCTTAGAATGTTCGCTGTCGTGATCGCCTTTATTAGTTTACTAATAAAAAGTTAAAAAAAAAAATACTGTGTTTGGGGTAAGGTCACAATTTCAGCTAATCGGAGGAGAGTGGAAAGGAGGCACTGCCTTCGAGACTCTGTAAGCTCCCCGTCTTGTGATTCTTCGCCTTGTTCAACATCCTCTTCTCGCTGCTGGAGTTGGTTGGCTGCTCCCTGGCAGACGTATTGATCGTCTGATGAATGGAATCCACATCAGCATGCGCAGGAAGATGCAGCTGATCTTCAAAAACATCCTCACCTGGACGGCCCCCCCGGGGAAGAAGATCAAAAACATCCTCGCCTGGACCGCCCCCCCGGGGAAGAAGATCAAAAACATCCTCATCTGGACCGCCCCCCCGGGGAAGAAGATCAAAAACATCCTCGCCTGGCCCGGCCCCCCGGGGAAGAAGATCAAAAACATCCTCGCCTGGCCCGCCCCCCCGGGGAAATTCCTGCTGCAGCCGGGGCCTGGGAGGCACCATCAGCTCTGTGAGGCCGTTGCCGCTAAGATCGCTTGCAAGATGATTTCTCTCTTCGTGCTCCGTCCACGTGTCAGTTTTATGATTTCTCCAGTGTTCAGAATTCAAACGACTCACTTCGGGAATGTCGTTGTTCCATTCAAGTTTCGTCTCTGGACTGAATGTTGGTTGGTTCAAAGGCAGGGTTCGAAGGTCAGCCGGCCAGGTCCAATAAGGCGCTTCCCCAAGCGTAGGACTCGGGTCCTCATCTGACTCCGCGGAAGCTCTCTCTACCGGCGCCGAGAGCTCTGCAGATCCAGCCAGGGACCCATCACTTTGAGCAGTTGCAGTCTTATTTGTTTTGTCTTGCTCCTGGTGGCTGTTCAGCAGTGCAAATACTCTATCTACATCCTTCAAGTAATTAGTCCAGTCAGCCAGACTAAGTGGATAGTGTTGTCTGTACTCGTAGACACTTTTGTTCACTCTGTATAAATCCTCCAGACCTTGCCAGTTGACATCTGCAGAGAGGCCGGGCGGATTAACCTTCCCATCCATCCCATAACTGTCCTCTGCGAAAAGAGAGAGGGAGGTGGATCATTAGGGGAGGAAGTATTTCTTACTTATCGGACAAGCAACTTACATCGTTTTTAGCAGGGCAAATCCATTTGAAATACAATGCTAAAAAGTATTTTCCCCTAGTCATTTGTTGTCAGGGAGGGGACTTAGGTTACAGAAGCGATTGAACAGTAACAAAAAATTGGAAAGAGGCACAAACGAGTGCAAACCTCTATGATGAGGCACAGTTGGTGATGGAAATGCATGGCATCATCCGTCAGGGGGCTGATGTTTTACTCCTGGCTCTACTCAAGGCAACTTTGCAACCAGGACATCATGTGAGTGAGGCTCTCTGAGTCTTGGTCCCTCATCTGTCAGATGCGAGCATAGTTGTGTGATGGAACCTTTACCATCTACATGGTCTCTGGGCGAATGATGAATTTGAAAGTGTTTTAATGTAAGAGGCAATGCTTAGACATTTTTATGCTCCCTGGCACTCCATATAAAAACAAATGTCAATGCAATTAAACTCTTCAAATCCAATGCTTGAATCTGTTTCTTTGATTTTGTTTTTGCCCTAAAAGTTCTCTGCTCCAGATAAGTCAACCTTTGAATGGTTTCCACAGTGTACAAAGAACACACCAGCTTTCTCTCTCTCTCAGATCTTTCTACATCACCAAGGTGACTACAGTCTTGTGGAAAATAGCATCTTTTCTCTTGTTATGTCCAAGTACCATTTAGAAAGAGGCAGCCTGGATTAATGTGATCAACTATGCACAAAGCAATACAGACCAGCAGGAAGAATAAGTAAAACTACACAAAACCACACTCTCAGTAAACTAGAAGATAGAAAATTATGTAATCTTCAAACAACCTGTAAGTTAAAAAAAAAAAAAAAGTTAATATCCAATCTCAGCAGAGCTGTATGTCACACTCTGGGCACAAGCCCCAGGAAAACAGTATAGACGAGCGAAGCAGGAAATGAGGTTGCAGCCAAGAACTGAGTTGAAGCCATCGCTGGAAAGCATGTCAACCTGATGTAGAAAAGACTGTACGAATCCTGGTAAACCGCAGTGCAGATGAGGAAGAGACTCAGAAGTGGGCATGAATCAGAAGTGGCAGTCAGAAAGGGAGGGAGGAAAGGACACAAAGCAAGAAGCAACATCCTTTGGAAACTGGGAGATAAAGGAAAAGGGCAGCAAAAGGGGGGAAATGTCAGATCCTGTAAGGAAAAAAGAGAAAGAAAAAACGAAGACATACAACCTCCCCTACTCCCATCCCCAAATAATAATAAAATAAAATAGTAAAAAGATAAGTAGACTTGGTTACACCCACTAGAAAGGATCCTCTTAAACTAGAAATCTTATAAATACTTGAAATCCATGAAATTAAGAAAAGAAACCTAAATCTAGACAAAATTGTTATAAAAGAAAATAGAAAATAAGAATAACAAAATCTATCATCTTATGAAAATGCCAAACGCCCTGCCAAAATAAACCATAAAGTGAAGAAAACCACAATACAACATTGCCAAGTAAATTAAATGTTTTCAATCAAGCACCCCAGGGTGTGAAAACCATCTTAAATCAGAAATTAAAGTACAAACCAAGGATCTTAAAACCATCCAAGCTCTTTTTCAAGTGTCAAGGCTACAGAAAAAAACAGGTCTAAAAATTAAACTGTAAGAATGCAGGGAATACTGTCCACATCAGCTTTTCTTGAACAGTCTTCATCCAACCAAGAAATCACTGGAGAAATTTCAGCAAAAACATTGATGCTGAGCATTTAATGTACTTATCAGATTTAGGAGTACTTGATAAAGGTAGGAGAAGGGTCGAAAGATAATATATACATTTTATGACAAAGTAAAAATAATGTAACTAGAAATGCGAGGGAAGAGAGAAAAGCTGAAAGAGAAGAAGCTCATTGAGAGTTGATTTGAAATAATAGTTGGGAGTCAAAGAACATCATTAAAAACTGATCAATGAGATAATACAAGATTAAATAAGAAACAGGGACTAAGGGCATTAAAACGTTTAAGTTCAAAAGCAACCAATAGGACAAAAATACAAATCCTACAAAGTTCCAAAGGGGGAGGGGGAGGCAACCATCTTTATAAAGAAGAAACTATCTGTAAAAGATGCCAAGTGAAATACATGGAAACATAATAATAAGTGATAATCTAAGACAGGCCAAGTGGACTAAAAATAAATACGAATCTAGAAGACCTAAATATATAATCAGTCAGGTAGTTCTCATTTAAATGTGTCCAATAGTGTACTCCTAGGGTAGAAGTCACACCTTCTCAAACACACATAGAAATTCACATTATTTGATTATGTGTTAGGTTACACACACACAAAAAATCAGTAAGTTGCATAAAATAGAAATATTACAAACACTCTGACACAATACAATGAAACAAGAAATTAGTAACATTAAAACAACAAGAAAGCCCTTTCACCTGGAAGCTGACAAACATATCTGGGTGAAAAGGAAAATACAAACCTAGAAGTGCAGAATTAAAGAAAATGATAATGAAAACGCTATGTATTAGAACCTATGACGCATAAGGCATGATACTTATGCATCATTTTAAGCATTCTTAGCCTTAAACACTTTTATCATGAAAAATAAATGCATTTTTTTAAAGATTTTATTTATTCATTTGAGACACAGAGATAGAGAGAGAGAGTATGAGCAAAGGGAGAGGCAGAGGGAGAGGGAGAAACCCGCTCCCTGCTGAGCCAGGAGCCCGATGTGGGGCTCGATCCCAGGACCCTGGGATCATGAGCTGAGCCGAAGGCAGACGCTTAACCATCTGAGCCACCCAGGCGTCCTGAAAAAATAAATGAATTAAACCCCAAACTCAAAAGAGCTGCAGAAAGAACAATGTAAATCAAAAGAAAGCACCAGGAAGGAAATAATAAAAGTGAAAGCAAAAATTAATAAGGTAGAGAACAGAAGAATGCCATATCTAACTAATAAATCAAAATCCTGGTTCTTTAAGAAAGCATCAAAACAGACAATCAATCACTAGTTCAGCTACTTGAGAAAAAGGGGATAAAGTTCACATAACACGAAATAAAAAATGACAAGGGAGAAATAATCATTGAAATCTACAAAATTTAAAACATGAGAGACCACTTTGTAGACCTCAAAGCAAATGAATTAGAAAACCCAGATGAAACAAATAGTTGCCCAGAAAAATAGTTCATTGAAATTGACTTGCGGCGCCTGGGTGGCTCAGTCGTTAAGCATCTGCCTTTGGCTCAGGTCATGATCCCAGGATCCTCGGATCATGCCCCACATCAGGCTCCCTGCCCAGGGGGAAGCCTGCTCCTCCCTCTCCCATTCCCCCTGCTTGTGTTCCCTCTCTTGCTATGTCTCTCTCTGTTAAATAAATAAAATCTTAAAAAAAAAAAAAGAAAAAAGAAATTGGCCCAATTGAAAGTTTAGATAAAGCAATTTCCAAAGGGAAAGAAAGGTTATTAAGAAACTACGAAGATGCACCAGGTCCCTTGGTTTCACAGCAGAATTTTACCAAGCCTTCAAAGAGAAGAGAATCTGAATGCTGGACAAACTGTTTTAAAGCATAGAAAATCAAAGAAAATTTTCAAACTCTTTTTATGAAGCAACTATAACATTGTTAGCTGTGGTAGAGAGAAAGATGTCCACATCCTAATCCTAGAAACTGTGGATATGTTACTTTCCATGGCACAAGGGACTTGGCAGATGTGATTTAAATTACGCTGATATGTGGAGATTATTCTGAAGGATCCAGATGGGGCCAGTGTAACCACAAAAGTCCTTAGTTGGGAAAAGGAGGCAGGGGAGTGACAAGATGCGAGCCCAGAAGCCTAGGTCTGAGACACACACACGTGCGTGCACATGCGCACACAGACACATACAGATTGAGATCTGAAGATCCTACACTACCAGCTCTGAAGATGGGGGAAAGGGCCCTGGGCAAGGAATGTAGGGAGCCTCCAGAAGCTGGGAAAGACAAGGAAAGGGATCCTTTTTTTTTTTTTTTTAAAGATTTTTTATTTTATTTATTTGACAGAGAGAGAGAGAGAGACAGCTAGAGAGGGAACACAAGCAGGGGGAGTGGGAGAGGGAGAAGCAGGCTCCCGGCCAAGCAGAGAGCCCGATGCGGGGCTCGATCGCAGGACCCTGGGATCATGACCTGAGCCGAAGGCAGACGCTTAACGACTGAGCCACCCAGGTGCCCCGAAAGGGATCCTTTTTTAGAGCTCTCGGAAGGAACACAGACGTGCTCACCCTATGATTTTAGCCCAGTAACACCCATATTTGGACTTCTGACCACTAAAAATAAAAGAATAAATTTGTGTTGTTTAAGACAGTGTGGTGATTTGTTACAGCAGCAATAGAAAACTAATACAATACCTAAAAAGGTAACACTAGTACAAACAAAAAGAAAATTATGGACTGGTATTATTTATTAATATAATACAAAAATCCTAAATAAAATATTACTGAAGAGAATTCAATATTATATTAAGAAAATAAGACATGATGACCTAGTGGAATGTATTCCAGGAATGAAAGGTTGGCTCATTCTTAGCAAATCTGTTAATATAATATATCATACTGGAAAATCTATATAATATAATATAATATAATATAATTGGAATGTAATATATCATATTGGAAGATCTTTGTAATAGAATAGAATAGAATTGAATTGGACTATATCATATTGGAATATAACATCATATTGGAAAATTAAAAGAGAAAAATTATTTGAGCATCTCCATAGATGCTGAAAAGGTCTTTGACAAATTCAACATTCATTAGTAATAAAAACACTAAAAAAAAAAAAAAAAATCAATGGCTAGTTCCTTAACATGATGAAGATGTATACAACTTAGTCCTAAACCTCCCTCTCACTTAATGGGGAAATCTGAAAAGCATTTTCACAAAAATCAGGAACAAGATAACATTGTACTGGAAGTATTAGTTCATTCAGTCCAACAGGAGGGATCAATCAGAGCCAACAAATTAGAAAAGAAGCAAAGCTATCTCTATTCACAAATGTACGACAAGTACAACTGGAAAACCCAAGAGAATCGATGACAAAATTAACTCAAAAGTAGAAATATTTTTTAAAGTAGCAGGATATAAAATTAATATACAGAAATCGATAGCCCTCATATACACAAATGAGAATACGAAGAGGTTTTAATGATGGAGGAAAACCCTATTCACAACAGTAAGAGAGAAGCTAAAATACTTATGAATAAACTTACCAAGAAATGTGCAAAACCTCTAAGAAGTGAGTTTAGAAAGCTCCTGAGAGACCTAGAAATTTACTTAACCAGGTGGAAAGATAGCTTTTGTTCCTGGATAGAAGACTCAGCATTGTAAAGATACAAGTTCTTCCTGATAATCCTTTCAAAAACCAGATAAAGGGCATACGACATAACCAGATAATCTACAAAAGGAAAGTAACATGGCCTTTAAACTTTCAAAAACATGTTCAACTTTACTCATAATAAGAGCAATACAAATCCAAACAATACTGAGATACCCTTTCTTTCTCATTCAATTGGAAAAAAATTTAAAAGCTTGACAGCTGTTAAAAGCAGACACTCATATACTGATGATGGGAATGCAAAATGGTGCAAACCATATGGAGGGAAATTTGGCAGCATTTAATATGTCCATATAGGCATTTACTTTTGACCCAGTTATCCCACAACTAGGAATTTACTCTGAAGATATCTTCAAGAACATGAAACACATTTGCCCAAGGTTCTTTACTGCAGCACAATTTGTAATTGCAAAATATGAGAAGAACTGAAATCTCATACATAAAAGAGTGGCTGAATAAATTACAGCACAGCCACACAGTAGATGACTATGAAGAAGTGAAAAAGAGAATGGGAAGATCTCTATGAACTGCTGGAGAGGATAGATTTTAAAGTGACAATAGTAATTTAAGCGAAAAAGAAACCAAGCGTAATACTGTATATATAGTATGCTACCCTCGATGTAAGAAAGTAAGAGAAATCAAATATCACCATCTGCTTACTACTGCAACAAAAACACAGGAAGGTAAAACAGAAACTGATGAGTCTGGTTACCTACGGCGCACGTGTGGGAAGAGCTGGTGGGAAGGACTAACATTTCTCTCCATATGCTTTTGGCAGTTTCGACTTTTGGAACTATGTTAAAGTATTACACACTGAAAAAGAAAATTACACTACCAGTGATGAGAAAAAATAGACCCAAAAATGGAATACAGACGGAAATAAACAAACCTTGGTCTCTTTCAAATGGGTAACATAACCACAATAAAGGAGGAGGTAGCAGGGAGCCAGCCCCAGTAACTCCAAACAGTGCTATTTTTTTCTCCTTCTAAAGACAGAAGGACCTGCAAAATATCCTGAGCTCTAGTTAGCAGGTTTGTGTTTACAGATGTAGGATCTAGCAATTCGGAACTTGCTTTCTGTGTGCTGTAGCATTTAACAGATGAGTCAATCCTTTGAGGATAATGGGAACTAGACTTCTTAAAGCTGGAAAAGGAAGTTACCACATAGAAACTAGAAGACTAGAATGAATCTTGAGCTGTTGAGTTAGAATTAGAGGTATCAGTATGAACATATGGTTTTTAATATATCTAGGTAGCTACGTCCACACATTCTCTGTATCTATAGAAAGAGGAATGGCTGTCAATACCCGTGCGTGTGTATTTTAGCTCTGTCCACCCAAAGGGTCTACATACAAAGATGCCTCTGTAACAATTTTATGCACCTCAAACCCAGATCTTGGGTCCAAATGCCACTCCCCACTTAAAAGGAACTGGGGATCTTTGGGGAAATGGCTGATTCCAGATGTGGGGGAGTGAAACTTCAAGGTGAACTTGGAACATAGTTAGGCTTGAAAGCAATGGAGTGCTCAAAAGATGATGGGGATACCCCAAAAGGACATGGAAGCCACCTGAAGGGACACCATTGACTAAAACTGGGATATTTTGATCATCAAAATAAATAATGGTAACAAAAGGTTTTCCGTGCGATAAAATAAGGATCTATGAATCCTTATTGCTATACATACATATATACATATAAATGAGAAAAGGGCATTTTTTTCTCTATGGCAGAGTACCACTTAAGAAATGTAGCAAGAATAATGAAGTTGGAAAAAATCATCATTTTGCAGTCATCAAAATGCTTAAGGCAAGAATTATGAATTCCTCAAAAGCTAGTGGATGAATTACTAATTAAAGAAGGAAAAATAGTAATTTTATAGTGGATTAACCTAGCAAACCACATCTGAATCAAGTAATCAAAGGTAAGACCACCAAACAGATGTCATGGATCTCCTTATAAGATACCTTGAGGGATGCCTGGGTGGCTCAGTGGGCTGGGTGTCCGACTTTTGATTTTGGCTCAGGTCATGATCTCAGGGATGTTAGATCGAGCCCCACGGCGGGCTCCACACTCAGCCCAAAATCTGCTTGAGATTCTCTCTCTCCCTCTCCCTCTGCCCTTCCCCCACTCTCTCTCAAATAAATAAATAAATATATATATCTTAAAAAAAAGATATACCAGAGTGCACACTTCCACGTTTATGGCATTCCTTCAGAAATGCACAATTTTAGTCCAATCATGAGGAAATACCAGAAAAACCCCAACTGGGGGACATTTTACAGAATAACTGGCCTGTATACTTTAGAATGTCATGAATAGTAATGAAAAGTCGAGGAACTATTCCAGATGGAAAGAGACCTAAAAGACATGACAATTTACTACAATGTGTGATTCCGGATTGGATCCCTGACCAGAAAACAAAATCCTCTCCAAACCATAAATATGACATTGTGGGACAATTGGCAATATTTGAATAAGGACTGTGGACTAGATAATAGACTTGTATCAGTGTTAAATTGCCTGATTTTGGTAAGCGTACAAGAGTTATGTAAGAATGTTTTTGTTCTTGGGAAATATGTACTAAAGCTCTTATATATAAAGATACATGATATCGGCAAATTATAAATGATTCAGGGAAAAAAAAAAAAAAAGAAGTATGTGTGTGTATGTGGAAAAAGAGCCAGAGAACAAGGGAAAACAATAAGGCAAATGGGGTAAAATTTCTTGGAAGTGTTCTTGCAAGTTTTCTGTACATGCACCATTGTATCAAAACATTAAGTCAAAATCCTTGTTAGACATTAGAACTAAATTGTCCGCATTTCCGTCCTGGTTTCTGCCAGTCCTCATGTCACAAAAGGAGCCCTCTTTCTTGGGCCATTCTGAAGTTCTTTATTCAGGGAGCAAACGTATGAATAGGTTTGTTCTGAAAAATGAATTTTTGGAATAAAAGTGGATGATTTCAAGTTCCAGGTAATTCTCACCCAACCTGGGAAACAGAAAGGTTGTAAAACCCCTAAGAGAAATTCAAAAGCACACGCAGGTCTCAAGCTGAGTTGCATTTCTTTCTGGATGGCACTTATTTACTTTTAAAAGCATGACCACATAATTAGGGGCACCAGGGGTAGCTTAGTCCGTTAAGCTTCAGACTCTTGCTTTGGGCTCAGGTCGTGATCTCAGAGTCATGAGATCAAACCCCGTGTCAGGCTCTGCGCTCAGCAGGGAATCTGCTTGAGATTCTCTCTCCCTCTGCCTCTCCCCCTGCTTCCTCTCCCTGAAAAAAATAAATACATCTTTAAAAACATGACCAGTAATTATGTCCCCCTCTACGCGTGGGTAGCAGAGACCACGTATGCGTGGAACTGTAACTCTTCTGGAGCAGTTCTAATCCACAAGGACTACTGGTGTCCTACGAAGCAGAAAGAGTAGTTTCTACAGAGACTGCCTGATGCCTACCGACTTCAGCGGCCTGCTCTGTTCTTACTCCGCACATGAACTCTGACGAAGCATCACCAAAACAGTGGCGTTTCCTGAAAACACCAGGCTCTCTCCCTCCTCAGCACTGGCATTTATTCCTAGAATGTGCTTCCCTGCCTCAGCATCTGAGTCGGCGCTCAGCCTTCAAAATGAAATTTGAGCATCACTCCCTCCACAATTTCCTGGCCCTCTTCTTCCCGTCCTCGGGTTTCCTCAGCACGGTAGGAGGCCCTCCATTACAGCCCCCACCTCTAGATGATTCTGGGTACCTGTGCTCAACAGCAAACTTTGACTTTCACCGGGCTAGGTGTCTCTCATTTCAAGGGGGCAAACAATAGGTCAGTCAGAAGCCTTGTAATTCCGTTGATCGCTGCTCACTGGAGGGATATTTTCGTTGACATGGCTATATTCCCCTTCCAGGTTTCAGTTCTGAGGGCAATCATTTGATTTTCAAAATTGAGAGAGCCTCAGCAGAGTATCTGCACTAACATATCCATTCCTTTCTCCTAAGCCCTTCCCTGTTTTTCTGTGTCCCCTTTGAATGTTTTTCTGAAGGCACAGGGATTCCAGTATTTGGGACCAAAGCGGTGTGCCTTGTGCGTGACATCCAGGCTGCTTGAAACACAGCATGTTTTAGACTGAAATGGAATTTGCTTTGAGTTTTGAAATTTCAGAGACTCTGAATTCGGTGTCCTGTAAAATAACTAAAAGCCAATCAATCGTAAATACCTTTTTATTTGTTATGCATAGAAGATTTCTAGCGCACTAATTTTATTGAATTGCAAGAACACCTATTTATTTCACAAATACAAGACTATGAACGTTCAGCTAAGAAGGCAGTGTAGAACTATAAATAGTAAGTTATGTCATTTATCTATAGATGAGTAACTTTGTATAGTCAATGGCTGATTAAAAGCGCATACCTGCTTATGGGGGCAAATGCACATAATTTTCCCTCTTTCTTAATATTTCATTATTTTAAAAAGCCCACTAATTTTATTACCCATTAATGTGAAGGTAAATGTCCTTCAAAATTCTGGGGTTCTTTGATATTTCTCTCACTATTCAACTTTATTACCAAACATCGTTCATAGAATAATATACATTCAGGGCTTACATGTGCTAAGCACTTTTCAGATATCAGCTCATGTAATCCTTATGTATTATTATGTATATGTATATGATCACCTTTTTACAGATGAGAAAATGAAGTTAGAAGGTTAAATTGTTCGAGAGAATCAGCACAGTATGGAGATTAAAAGCACATGCTAGCTTCAGACTCCTTGGGTAGGTACTCCATCATTTATCAGCTATATAATCTTGGGAAAGTTACTTGGTCTATCTGTGACTCAATATTCTCATCAATTAAATGGGGCTAACAGTGCTGCCCCTATAAAGTTATTGTGACGGTTAAGTGATTTAACATATGTAAAGTACTTAGGAGAGTGTGGGAACAATGTAAGTCAGGTAATACTGCTAGAAATTGTCCCCAAATTGGGAGGCAATGGAGCCAGACCTTGTGACTAACCCCACCCACAAAACTGTCCTCACAACTATGTATGTCACCTAATCTGATCGACCCAAATCCTCTCATATTATTTCTCACAGTTTATAACACTCTTGAATATCTCCCTATTGCATTCAAGATAAAGATCCAATCTTCTGACACAGTCTGCCACCAGGGTGACCAAATTGTCTAGATTGCCTGGGATGATCCCAGTTTATGTCTGTTGGACTTGCATCCTCTTCCATTTAGCATTTGTCCAGAATTTTTGGAATTTTAGTTTAGAAAATCATTTTTAAATACAATTATTTCATAAATCCACTGATCAAGTCATTGGTTAGCAAATACAGGTATCAAATTTAGATAATTTTAATTATTTTTATTACCCCTTCCAGGTGGAAATATCCTTGTTTGGAAGACAAATTCTGTGGGTCACGCTATATATAACACTCTTCATGAAAACAGCGCTGTTGACCCCTTCTGCTTATCCCACAATTCCCTTCCTTGTCCTTACTTTAAATTGATCACAATCCCCCCCAAATGAATCTTGCCTTTGAAAAAACACTCTCTTCTAGTTGGACTGGTTTTCTTCCTTCAATATCCTATTCTAGATCATGCTAGGGTTGCCTTCCACATGCAGCATTAAATGCCGCCTCCCTGGGAAGCTTCCCAGGATTCCCTGGGGTTGGGTTAGGGGCCCCACAAGGCTCTTATAGCGTCATGTCTTTCCCTGTCAGAGCACTTTGTTTTCTGTGTTGTAATGATAATACTTGCTATGTTCTCCTAGAAGGCAGTGGCTTGCATAGAGGTGGCCATGTAGATTCTTTCCTTCTTTAGTTACTGAATGGATGAAAGAGATTGATTTCTCCCCTTCTCATCTTCCTCTCAATTTTGAAGCTGATTACAGGTAAATTTCACTCCTCAGTTTGGAGGGAAGGGTCTTCAAGTCCTGCAACATGTTTGTTTCTTCTTCTATGGTACAAGAAACAAGGCACTGGGAGTAGAATCACTACTGGAAAAGTGAGACCAAATTCTGAGAATTCTTTGGGAGCTTAGATGAATCCTGACTTGTCCCTGCCCCTGATTCTGACCAGCATGGCCACGGGTGTGTGAAAAAAAACTTACCCACCAGTTGGCACGGCCCGTCTAGCAGAGCTTTGGCTGGATTTCAGTGCCTGCATCCCACACAGCGGCCCTGCCTCTGACCCACACCCTAACAACTCTGACCCTCAGTCCTCTGTTACTTGAGGAGGCTGGTCCCTTTAACCCCAATCCCTGACTTGACCCAACTCCTGGTCAAGCATCTTAAACAGAAAAGTCCAATGGGGCTAGCAAGGCAGCTTACGAATAAAATGCGCTTAGACAGTGATGCATGTCAATTATTTTTCAACAGAACTGGAAAGAAATATGGAGACAAAAAATCAATAAAATGGAGTTCTGAGATGTGACAGAGAGAAGAGAACCAGGTGAAGCTTCGTTAAAGTAACACAGAGCAGGGTAGTGGAGGTTGGGTTCTGTCCTTCACGAAGTCCAGGCAGTTCAGAAAAAAGACTGAACTCTGGATTACCAAAGAGTGATGAACGAGATGGCGGTGGTGCTGATGAGTATCTCTTTTTGTGTCTCTTATAAAATATAGGAACATTCTTTGGAATTATGATGTCACTATTCCCTTTCAAGTACTCTTTCCTTCATGTTAACGTTTTGCGTCCCATGTACACCTTACTAATAAGACTCATCATTACTGGGGCTTCCATTCTCATCTACTTACTAAGCAAGGCAGGACTTGAACCCAAGGCAGACTGGCTACTAATCAGGCTCTAACACACAGCTAGCTCACCTACATCCATCTGCAAGGCATGAGCTGTCGCCCCAGGGAAGATGAATCAAAACATGCAAAAGCAAGGTGCGCAGAAGCGTGGCTGCTGAGGGTGAAGCACAGTGTGGCCTGCTGGTCTCCAGGGTGTGGCACCCCAGGGTCCAGGGAGCAGCTAGCACGAGGCCACCCAGAGCCCCCCGTCTGCCCCGCACAGCCGCTGGACGCACCCCATGCCTGCCAGGAGCATTTCCGGGACATCAAAGGGCAGCAACGTCAGTTTTCCTAAGCAATGGGAAAAAGAAACACCCCCTCAACCTGTTGATCCCATTCTATTTTGCAACACAGAAATGACTGCTTTCAACTCGAGCCAAAAATGATCTCCTGAGTCATGGGGGTTACTTTCTGAGCGGTGCCCTTACTCTGTGCTTGTCCTAACTGGAAAATGACCGGGCTGAGTCCACCGAGCCTCTCAGGGGGCCTGGCCTCAGGCACTGGCCACAGCCCCATCAAGAAATAAAATAAGTAACGAAGTTGAACAAGGAACAGACTTGCTTTTCGAAGCCCATTTAAACGAATCTAAAGATGAATTTTTCAAAACCCAAAAATGGAAGGCAGTTAAAGCTATTATGTAGTCAATCAAGCAAGGTGAATGCTTCTGAAACACTCAGCTGAATTCTCAAATTTCAAATTCTTCAGGTTTGGTCGCTAACCAGTTTTCTCAAAGTCCTTTATAGTGGAATTTTATGATTAAAAATGCATTTGATTAGTTTTCCAAAAAATAAAAACAAAAATAAAAAATCAGAATCTTCTTGAAGAATGCGGGCTTCTGAGGAAGCCTGTCAGGAGTGCTGTCACTGGAGGGCGTGTACCCGCAGACACCATCTGGAGACGGGTGTTTCAGCAGGTCCACGTAGACAGTGGCTTGTCTGACATCTGTCCCCTTTCAGTCCACCGGGACACCGCGAGCAGGTGAGGCCATGTCAAACACCGCTTTTGGGTATCCCGAGAGCCCCCGGCTGTGACAGGCGGACACTCTCTCAGTAACCCTGTTTCATGATTTCCTGCCTGCAGCGTGGCTACCCGCTGAAAGTCAGCTTGCTCCCTGCCTTACAAAACGGTGGGACCCCAAAATGCCAGTCATTCTGAGTTACAGAGTATCCTTAGATTTGTCCTTTGGTAAAGAATTCCGGGGGGGGGGGGAAGAGGAAGGCGACAGGAAACACTCTGTCACCTTCACCCACAGCCACGTTCTCAGACAGGCGACCCATCAATAACGAGTCACCAAGGCTGTGACAAAGGACCTGAAGGGTGATGGATTTAGTGGTGGTGGCAGGGAAGGGAGAAGGAGGAGTCCCAGATGTCTGCCACTTATTTATGACCGGAGTGCGGTTCCACATCCCTCATCTCAAAGTTGTCCGGGGATGACTGGATGGAGAAGAGCTCTCTGACTCAGCTCTTAAGTCTTAAGTCGCCTGTTCATAGCCTTTTACCTCCAGGACAGGGAGCAAAAGAAAGCTCGACTGAAAATCCCTTCGCTGTAAAATTGAGTGCATCATAAAATAACTGTAAAGTCAGTATTTAGTGTTAGGTCCGTTTAAAGTGTCACGCTTTGGAAAGGTCTTAATGTGGCCCCTGGGGGGCAGGCGAAGGAGTGCCTGTGTGTGGGATATTACCTCGTCAGCCCATATCCCGGGTGAGACCAGCTTAAGAGTGGGTTCTTCTGCTCTGTCCTATGTGTGCTGGGGGTGATGTGGGGTCGGGGTGGGGGCAGAGCCAGGAAAGGAAAGAAGACAGAAGAGAAAAAGAAGAGATACATACATGGTTATTAAGGATCCTCAAAAGCCCAGCTTTCTTTGTTTTGTTAGTTGTTTACATCTCCCCTCCTCCCACCCCTCACCTTTCCAGTTGTTTAGCTTCTGGTCAGACCAGTGAGCTGCCCTGGTAAAGGGGGAATCTAAGACTAGAGCTCAGGAGGCTGGAGGGGAGGCGGTGGGGCAGACAGGGTGCCCTGGCATGGCACCAAGGAAGTCCATGTTCCTTTGATGGATTCGTCAGCGAGGGTGCTGACACGTCGTGCCTCAGTTTCCCCACCATAGAGGTGGTAAGGTCAGTCCCCTTCTGTCCCACACGGCACGTTTCTGACAAACCCACCTGAGGTCTGCGCTCAGAGTGGAAAATTATCAAGGGCTGACGATGCCAGGTGTGTGGGTGCCCACCTCCAGAACACGATGAGAGAGGAGGGATGGGTGGGGGTCAGAGGAAACAAGATGGCTGGGCTGAGGCCTGTTTATGAAGTTTGGGCGTGTCAGGCGGTATCATCTCTGTGCTAATGCAAGGACCTCTCTGTCCCCGGCCCCAGCGCCTTCTCCTCACCAACCACCACCCTGCAGAGCCTTCTGAATCCTTATCACTGCTGCTTTTCCCCACCCAAGTTAATTAAGGACTCTTAACAAGGAAGCACCTATTTCCTCCAACTTCAGCTTCAGAATGCTCTTGAAATTCCCATTACTCCTTTTGGGTCTTTGACATTATATTTCATAAAAATCTCGAACTAGTTTCCATGAAGCCTCTCCAGCAAATCAACGTGTAAGCACCACAAGGGAAATCATTCTCCCAACCTCTCCCCAGGGCTCCCAAAGGTCATTCTGGGTTTTTTTTTTTTCCCCTTTCACATCATTCCATGCTTAAAAGCATCATCTAATGAGCAAACACACATGGAGTAAATGCTCTGAGAGACATCCTGCAGTGACAGTCAGCTGATTTAAAGCAAAATGACAGATCTGCAACCAAGGACACAATCTGGAGGAGAATGCTGTTAGCACATGCATGCACCCCACACTATGCTCTGTGCAACATGGTGAGAAACGGAAATTAGTTGAAATGGCTGGATCATGCAATTATTGGGAAAAGAAGCTGCGGGGGGAGAATAAAAAAGTGTGAATACCTGTGTAGGTCATAGCTTCCTCCATCTTTATTTCCTGATATAGGAAAATACAAGAGTAATTTATGTTAGCTTTAGAACTCATAAAACCATTCACTACGTGGTTTTCCATGCATAACATCTAAATCCTAGAAAGAAATAGATTGTGTTAAATACAGACAGTGCCGGAGTCCCACAGAGCTTTTCTAGTAGACAGGCTCAAAATGAGGATTGAAAGCTATAAATAAAAAGGTCTGAGATAAAATGCAGAAGAGTTCATTTGAAACACGAGTGCAATGGGAAAGGAGGAGAGCCCATTTAAGAGCAGGGAGAGAAGTCCTTCCAGTCAGTCTCAGTACAGTGTTGGTTATTTTGAGACAAGACACTTGGGAAAAAAAAAGGGCCAATGATCATCTCCCTGAGGAATCGTCTAGAAGGTGGAGAGGACTACTTTGGGCCGAACAGCAATCACGAGCTCCCCCTGGTGTGTCATCCCAAGAGACTGTCAGACTTCTCTGGGCAGTTACGTCATCACCTGTAAGAGAGCGAGGTCTTTTGGGGGAGAAATGTCTGGGTGTAATATTTCTAGTGTTTCTAGTAACTGGTTTAATTTCTAGGCCTTATTGGGCTTCCTCCCCCCTCCCCTTTTTGGGGTGTGGAGGGCTAAGATTTGAGGAAAAGCTCAAACAGAGAAGCAAGATAATCTGAAAAGATTTGAGCTGAGTGGGGTTGTCAGACTGGACTTTTCTGCGGGCCATTCATCTGAGTAAGGTGTTAACTGAGAAGTGTTGGCTGATAGCTGTGAGGTGACCCCTCTCACAGGGTTTATAATTTCTTATGGGACCTTTGCTGCTCGAAAGCCTCAGGACCCTACAATGGTGGAGATGACAGGTGGCGGATGTTGATCTTTTGGGAATGGGCCCCCCTTCCAGTCACATGACCCAGTGCTGGTGATGCTGGCTCTGCTGGGGACCCTGAGACACCGGCTTTAAGGATGCTGAGAAAGCCCAGCTGCACACAAGGGGTTCCTGCAGAGCGCTCCCCACTGCTGGGGAGTCCCGCTCTTTGCCCTTTTGGGGTTGGCAGGCTCTGCTGATGCCCATGCCCTTGCCAGAGCTAACTCTTTCTCCTTCCTTCTGTGGACTGCTGGAATTTACAGTTCTACCGGAATTAGGAGAAAATCAGTATTCTCATCAACTAGGAAAGGGCAGGGACAGACTGAAAAGAACTGCGGCCCTATGAACCAAAGGAGAGATAAGTTAAACGCGGCAGCTCGGGGAGGGAACATTTGGCTGACTCCATATGGGCCCTCTAATGCTTGTTAGAGCCCAAGACAGTGCATTACTCAAGTATCTCTAGTTTCAGAGGGGAAATCCTGGTAAAAGAAATCTAATTGCCTGTGTCCGGGGCAGGGATCCCCCTGGGGCAGCTCCCAACTGTGATAAACAGAAACAGGGCATTGGGTGTTTCCGTCCAAAATCACCTAAAAATGTGAGGATATCCCAGTTTACCTAGAGTCTATATTATGCCTGTTGGCAGCGATGACAAATAAATCCCCCATGCTTTCGTCCCACCTGCCAGTGGATGCTTCATTCAGGAAGCTTTACTAGTAGAACAAACGTGGGGGAGAAACTGAAATAAAATGCTCACCAAATCTTTGGGCGCGTTAGCTTTTTCATTAATGCTCCCAGAGGTAAACTTTGAGAACACATTATGTTCAGAACAGCCTGGAAAGTCTCCCCCGTAAGTATCCTAAACTCTGTGCATCTATGCCTAGAGACGTTTCACAGGCAGAAAACTCGACATACAGAATTTACCAGGAAATACAGGAACCCCCCCCGCCCGGCCCTTACCAACTTCCAGGCCCTTCGGTCTTGGGTTGCACTGTTTGTATCCTTGACAGCTCCTGAGCTCCATGAGTTGTACGTGTAGCTGATTCAAAATGCCCCGTTCCACCGTGTGCACTGTGTTTGTGAGCTGCGGACCAAGAGGCCAGGACAGGAAAGGTAAGCTCAGGTTCTGGCTAGTTTATTGTCAACAAACTTCATTACACGAAAATGTATCGACTTACCTGATAAGGATCTGTGTTCATATCAAAATACTCCAAAAAGCCAGTGGCGAACTCACAGAAAAGAAAATTATGCGTCTCGTTAACTGTACGCAAACACCAGTAGGTGTTGTTGTTAGAACTCGTGCAGGCACAGAAAGATCCCACTGTTGGTAAAAACAGAACAACGAAATGAAAAGAATGAAAAAGCAAGAAATGGAGGCAGGCTCGCCATTCTGCCATTTCCTTATCTTTATACTGAAAGGGGCACATTTTCTGTCTTGTAACTACTATGTGGTTGGATGTTAAAAAAAAATTATGTTTTCCCCCATCTAAACAATTTGCTGTGGGAAGAGGTGGAAAATGGGAAAAACAGTGGCAATCTATGATCGTGAATACAGACTGAAGGCCAAGATGAAGTTTTAGGCACATTAGTTTGTCCCCCACTGTCAGGCAGTGGTCTCTGAAATAGGGCGAGTGAGTGGAGAATAGGAAGGAAATGATCAGAGCTTGTATTTCTGGTTATTCTTACCTTTTCTTAAAAAAGGAAAAAAATAGCTGCATAGTACAGAGATGGACCTGGTGCCCTTGCTTGTTCTCTGTGTCATGGCCACACCTCAAAAATGGTGCACAGAAAGAGGGGATTATTTGTGATCTTTGTAGCAACTTTTTTTTTTTTTTTAAGATTTATTTATTTGCGAGACGGTGCACATGCATGCGCATGCGTGTCACAGGGAGGGGCAGAGGGAGAGGGAGAGAGAATCTCCAGCAGACTCCACGCTGAGTGCAGACCCCGACTCAGGGCTCAATCTCACGACCCTGAGATCACAACCTGAGCCGAAACCAAGAGTTGGACGCTTAACTGACTGTGCCCACCCAGATGCCCCAACAATGTTTTAACATGAAATGGGCTATGACCATGTACATGTTTTGTACCATGCAGAGGTTCACTGGTTAACTGGTGGAAAGTATATAAAACAGACGTCAAATTAAAACAAAACAAAACAAACTACCTGATCTTCTTTTATAGAAAGGCAGTTTCCAAATTTGTTGACCTTTCTTGCAATGATAATTGACTTTTAAAAATGTGCTGCCTAGCAAATATTTTTAAAACAATTGGGATAGGCACACTTAATGAGCATTCAATGTTCATTATGTACTTTGCAGGTATTAACTCATTTCATCCTTAAAAGAACCTTAGAGACAGAAATTATGTTATTCCATTTTACAGATGGGGAAAAATGAGGCGCAGAGAAGTTAAGTAATTTATCCAAGGTCACACAGCTGACGAGTGGCAGCCTTAGGGGTCTGGCTAGAGGGTACACTCTCTCTCTTTTTTTTTAAAGATTTTATTTATTTATTTGAGGGAGAGAATGAGCGAGAGAGAGAGAACACAAGCAGGGAAGGGGAAAGGGAGAGGAGAAGCAGACTTCCTGATGAGCAGGGATCCTGATGACAGACTCAATCCCAGGACCCTGAGCTGAAGGCAGACGCTTAACCAACTGAGCCACCAAGGTGCCCCTAGAGGGTATACTCTTAACCACTACATGCTACTTAACCCCCATCCAATACTTTTTTTTAAAAGATTTTATTTATTTATTTGAGAGAGAGAGAGTGAGAAAAAGAGAGAGAGAAAGAAGGAGAAGCAGACTTTCTGCTGAGCAGGGAGCCCACCTCGGGGCTTGATCCCAGGACCCTGGGATCACAACCTGAGCTGCAGATGCTTAACTGACTGAGCCACCAAGGTGCCCCCCCATCTAGTATTAAATACACTATCCCCTTAAGCTGAAAAAGATGTTTTAAACAATGAATGAGAAATGATTTTTTCAAATTTTGTTTTAATAGAGTTTTTAGAGCATAAAACGGTTCACAACAAAACTGAGAAGACACAGAGAATTTCTAGAGACTACCCCATCTCCACAGATGCCCAACCTTCCCCACTATCAACATCCCTCACAGCAGTAATGCATCTGCAACAGTTGATGAACCTACATTGACACATCATCACCCAAAGTCTATAGCCTACATTAGGGTTTGCTCTTGGTGTTGTATGTTCTATGGGCTTTGCCAAATGTATAATGCCATGTATCCACTAGTATAGTGTCATACAAAGTAGTTTCACTGCCCTAAAGATCTGCTTTGCTCCACCTAGTCATCCTTGCCCCACAGAAACGATATTTCAGATTGCTGTGTTTCCTGTGCCCCAGCCCAGAACTTGGTGGGGAATGGACGCCTGCAACCTGAATGATCCTCAGAGATCCTCACGCCCCAGTTTACGGAACGAGATTAAAAGTTAAATGCTATGAGTTTAAGAGTTTACTTGGCCTAGATGTGGCTGGCAATGAAAATGCAAACTTGGACACTGAAATCAAAAAGCATCAGAATGGAAAGATAAAACAAAAGTCCTCAGAGATAGGTCCCAAAACCCCAAGAATGGCCTTGGGTTCCTGGAGTCTCCAAATCCCATTTTGAGAAACACTGACCCAGGTGGTATCCTGGGATCTTTTCAATGAGAAGATTTGTAGTTTTAGCTACTCGGGATGGTAAGCCTTCAATCAGATGATGTGTCACAAAAATTTAGGGCACTATTCCTAGATAACCTCAGTTAATACTGTGCATAGGCCACCAAAGCACATGTAAGTGTGAATTTTAAAAACGTACAATCGTTGGGGTGCCTGGGTGACTCAGTTGGCTAAGTGTCCAGCTCTTGATTTTGGCTCAGGTCATGATTTCAAGGTCCTGGGATCGAGCCCTGCATTGGGCTCTGCGCTGGGTGTGAAGCCTGCTTAAGATACTCTCTCCCTCTTCCTCTGCCCTCCCCCCCAACCCCTCCTGGTGCGCTCGCTCTCCAAAAAAAAAAAAAAAAAAAAGCACACAATTGTTATTATTCCATATCATCAGCAATTCCATGTAAAACTGTATATTTTGGGGTGCCTGGGTGGCTCAGTCATTAAGCGTCTGCCTTCGGCTCAGGTCGTGATCCCAGAGTCCTGGGATCGAGCCCCACATCGGGCTCCCTGCTCCAAGGGGAGTTTGCTTCTCCCTCTCCCACTCTCCCTGCTTGTGTTCACTCTCTCGCTGTCTTTCTCTCTGTCAAATAAATAAAATCTTTTTTAAAAAAATAAATAAAACTGCATATTTTGTAGAGTCCCTATTCTTTTTTTTTTTTTTTAGATTTTATTTATTTATTTATTAGAGATCGAGCGAGAGAGAAACACCATGAGAGAGGAGAGGGTCAGAGGGAGAAGCAGGCTCCCCGCTGAGCCGGGAGCCCGATGTGGGACTCGATCCCAGGACCCTGGGATCCTGACCTGAGCCGAAGGCAGTCGCTTAACCAACTGAGCCATCCAGGCGCCCGAGTCCCTATTCTTTTGTGAGCACGGTGCTAGGTACTAAAGGGGACTGAGAATTAGAATACAGCCCCCGCATCGAAGGGGTTTTCGCTTCCCTTTATTACACTTAGAGCATGACATGAAATAAAGCAGAAACAAAATCTATTCGAGGCAAGATTGTTCGTCCATTTATTTAGTTATTTAGTAATAGATATAACTAAACCCCGTCTTATTGGGTAGGAACTTTGCCAGGAGCTGGGCAGTATGAGAAATAACACCATCAGGAGAAACACCCAGGGCGAGCTTGGCATTTTCAAATAAAATATGAAAACAAATTTCCAAAGAAAACCGTAATTTTTGACAAGATCATTCTAGTTGCCAGTACAGAAAATAGTATGATGCTCTCCTCTTGAATCATTCTAGATCCCTGGTTTCACGCTGCTGAAGCCCTAGTTTTAGTAACTGTAGTGTGAGTTGCTGTCTCTCCACATGGCGGCAGTTACTGGCAACTCAGATGAGGTGGCAGATGTTAACTGAACTTATTGTGGTCATCACGTTGCAATACACAGAAGTCAGGTCATTATGCGGTACACCTTGAACTTATACAGTGCTGTTTGTCCACTATATCTCAGTAAAACTGGGAAAAATATATTTTTTTAAAGATTTTATTTATTTATGTATTTATTTAGAGAGCACGAGTGGGGGGAGGGGCAGCGGCAGAGGGAGAGTCTCTGCGCTGAGTGAGGAGCTCCATGTGGGGCTCGATCTCACAACCCTGAGATCGTGACCTGAGCCAAAACCAAGAGTCAACGCTTAACCCACTAAGCCACCCAGGCACCCCAAAACTGGGAAAAATATTTCTAAAACAAAACACCCTGCAAACCAAAACCACACAATACTTACAGTTCCAGAACGGGGCCGTCTGCCAGTGGTTGTTGTCGTGGGTGAAGCAGGTGAGGCCAGGGAGGCTGCATTCCTCTCCCTTCCTCTGGCGTTTCTTCTCCTTCCTCTCTTTCTTCCTCCTACGGTTCTCCTTGAAAAGCTGCAGCTTGCTGTCTACTTCTTGAGCAGCTTCCCTGTTCCAACAGAAGGGATGTGTTCATGGTCAGAAAGCACTTTCCCAATGAAAAATATTATCGTTGTTACAAATCTCACACAAATAGGCAGACACACAATAATAGATGACTTATTTTTCACAGAGGGCCTTGAACTATAATTGGCAAGAGTGAAGACAAACTCATGAAGTGACAAAACTTTCTTAGAATTTTACTGAGCCTGGAAAGATCAACATTTTCTTCCTTATTTACATGGAAACACTGGTGGAAATAAATGTCAACATGAATCCATGGATCCCACTAGCCACAGCATTTGGACAAATGGCTTAACTCCGTGGGGACTCGGTACTCATCAGCCATGAAGTCAATGGTTAGCAGGATTAGATGATTTGGAAAGAATTTCCTTTTGTTATTATTTTGTTTTTTCCATAAAGGGCTCAACTTTTGTCAAGGCTTAATACTAAATCCCTTTCACATGCCAATTTTACTGTTATTTTAAAAATATGTGTATTTCTCCCAACGTTCAGTATTCAGCACGATTGCAGACTACTCTATGGAACACACCAACCTAATCAAGACGGTCCCATTTCCCAATCACTGTTCACAAAAAGCAGTGCATAGAATAAAATCCAGTTACCATCCCATACATCGACAGAAAACACATGTAGAATTAGAGCAGAACTCCTCGTGGCTCCCCTTCAAAGGATTCCAAAAGCATCCCCATAGTCTCTTGGCAAGGTGTGGGCTTTGTTATCAACTTCTTGAGCTCTGTGCCCTCCTGGCTAAATCTGCTTGCTTGGAAGCAGCACCACTTGGAAGACAGGGGTCCCTACTATGTTTCAGAAGTGCCCAGTGGACAGTCCTCCACTCCCAGCAAATGTGGAAAACAGAGACTCACTTACTTGAATGGGTGGAGATGACTCTTCACCTTCTCTTGCTTTTTTACACCTTTTTCTTTATTATAATAGCTACGGGCAAGAAGATTGAAAAGTGAGTCTTCGTAGTCTCACGTTCGATCAGACAGTTCATTTTATTTTACTTTTAAAGATTTTATTTATTTATTTAAGAGAGAGTGAGAGAGAGAGCAAAATGGAGAGAGGGGCAGAGGGAGAGGCAGGCTCCCTGCTGATCAGCGAGCCCGATGCTGAGCCTGATTCCAGGACCCTGGGATCATGACCTGAGCTGAAGGCAGATGCTTAACTAACTGAGCCACCCAGGCGCCCTGACAATTCACTTTATAAACAGAAAGAAGAATAGAAGGCAAGTGATTACTTTAACTATCTTAGCTTAATGGGGATTTTTAACCTTCACCTTAGGTTTAGGACATATTTCATTTGACCAAGAGTTTAGATCATTACAGTATATGATAACAAATTCAGTTTACTAAGCTTTCTGTTGGTATAAGAGAGAAACAAGCCCAGTGCTTATTCCCGGAGCTTGTGGAAACACGAGTTTGGAAGTAAGACCGCGAGGTGGCCGCCCACTCACCTCTGTTTGCTACAGGCACATTCCTCCGGCTTTCTCCTTTTTAGGTGTCCTCTCACTTCTCTTAAATTCTTAATTTTGTCTTGCAAGGCTTCAATCTGGAAGACAAGTATTTGAACAAAGACATTTGCAGATCAGGATTTCCTACGCCGGGTGCCCCTCTTTTCACCTTGTTTTCTGTCTTCCGTAATTCCAGCTATTCTGCTGAGAAGGTAATTAACTTGGAAACAAACTGGGCACAGAGTATGTCTACCACGATGCTCCTGCTGATGTGCTACACATAAACATTAACAGATGCCTCACTTACAACTGGATCATTTCCTCAGGGAGATTTCAACAGGTCATCGAGCCAATCCCCGCTCTTTTTTCACACCCTATTTTGTTTTCAGGCAGGTCGATCACGACATCCCCAGGGAAAGATAAATATCTTGCTACGCTATTTTTCATGTAATTGTCATTGTAAAAAAAAATGAAGTGGACACACAGCGAGCCCCACCAGTCACTAGGGGGCTGGCGAGCCGAGCTTGCATTTGGAATACACCTTCCAGTCACACAGCCGTTGCTAACCTCTTTATCGATGTATGCCTTGTGGTCCTTCCAGGCTCTGGCCGATTGATACAGTTCTCTCTCACAGTGGATTGTATCATTCGGAAGAATAAAGCACCTGCAAAAACAAACAAACCAAAAACGTTAGAAATAGGTTTATATGCTAATATTTGTTTAAACCCATTAGAAATAGCAAAGGGAACATAATTGCCTTCTAAACTCTTAATTTGGAGGCAAGCAGTAGTTTGACGCTGAGCCATAGACAAGGAAGGATACGTGGGAATGTCTCTTGGCCACCCAGCTGGGGTAAGGATGGTGTCAGAGAGAGACCCTTACTAAGATTCCATTTCATAGCAACATTTAATATTCACGTCCCCAGGAACAGCTACCACCAGAAAACTCTAGCGTTGAGAGTCTCATCAACTACTGTAGGGGAAATGGAAGTTTCCACAGTTATAATGGAAGTAAGTTGTCTGATAAGAGCAATGCAGTTAGAAGGGGGTTATTTATCCCATTTGTTTTGTTACAAAGAGCCTGCCTCAAGTACCCCATTCAGTTTGAAGCAAAGAAACAGCCCTAGGCATAGAGAAGAGTTGGGATAAAGGGTCGATCGATACTGAAAGAGACACAAATCCTGATCTAAGTCTCCTAGTGTGTAACTCTAACAACTATAGTTGACCTTGGAACCGCACGGGGTCACATATAGGCAGATTTTTTTTTTTGGATAAACACAGTCCAGTACTGTATACACGTTTTCTCTTCTCTTATGGTTTTCTTAATAACACTGTTTCTCTAACTTACTTTATTGTAAGAATAAGTATATGATATGTATATAAAATATGTGTTAATTGACGGTTTATGTTATCGCTAAGGCTTCTGGTCAGCTGTAGGCCGCTAGTAGTTAAGTTTCTGGGGAGTCCAACATTATACGTGGATTTTCAACTGTGGGGGTGGGGGGAGGGTCTGTGTCCCCAACCCCTGCCTTGTTCAAGATCAACTGTACAGGCACGGAAAGACCAGTCCCAAAGATAAAAATCCTGCCAGAGGTCATGATACCAGGCCTCCCCAAAGTGATCGAATGAGAGAGAGGAAAAAACCTTGCTAATAAATTCAGAAAGAAAATTTTTCTCTATCAAGAGAGTAACTGGATTTTGGAAGGAAATGGAGAACCAAGGTGGTTCATTACAGCTGTGGGATAATCGCCTCCTTCCCTGTCTCCGTGACTCCGGAGGCCCTCCGTGCTCTCTGGGATCTGCCCAGGTTACTTAGGTGTTTCTGCACCTTATGTCCATTTCCAACACATCCCACCTCTCTGGAAGCTTCTCCAGGACCTGCAGTCTTTCCTTGGGCTACGAGTGTGTTCCCTAGGCTCCCAAAAAAGTAACTGTTCAAGGGTGGACCTCCATGCCTGCTGAGTTAAGATGTGACAGAACCGGGGCCCCTGGGTGGCTCAGCCATTAAGCGTCTGCCTTCGGCTCAGGTCATGATCCCGGGGTCCTGGGATCGAGGCTGCATCGGGCTCCCTGCTCCGCGGGAGGCCTGCCTCTCCCTCTGACCCTCCCTCTGCTTGTGTTCCCTCTCCCGCTGTGTCTCTCTCTGTCAAATAAATAAATAAAATCTTTAAAAGAAAACACAAACATGTGACAGAACCACTCTAGCTAAATTCCCAGCTGATCAGCCTTCATGTGAAACTCAACCCAAAGCATGTGTCCAAATGTACGGCTGTTTGGACTCCCCCTAGCTTCTTTAAATCCCAGTTGTTCTGTAGGCCAGCCCTCCGGACCCTGTACGGCCGAGCGATATCACTTTTGATAAAGAAGCAAAACAGGGATAATGGGGAAGGGGACATGACTGGGAATTCAGCCCCCGTGAACACCTAAAGCCTTCCTACTTGTGAGTCACTCGGACTGAGGTGGGCAGGCCCAGGGCATTGTCTCTGTCTGCCCGCATCACGTCCCCGTCGCCGGCAGCCTGGGCACCTCCGGGCCTCCTGTGGCCCTCATCATGGCGCTTGGCAATGTTTCTCGGTCGCAACACTTGCAATTCCTCGTCTTCCAGGTTTATGTCATATATTTGGCCTTCAAATTCGACTGACAAGGAACGTGTTTGCCGGGTATGGACAAATCTGGGCTTGTACTCTGGAAACAAGGGAAGACACATTAACATGGACGTCCAGGTGTCGTTTAGGAGGGAGGAAAGGCACCACCTGGCTCAGTGAGCATTCTGGGAAGGGCAAGCAGTTTAAACTGCATTGTGGAGGGGCATCGGGGAGCGGCGGGCAGCCCACTGGGATTCACGTTGGGAGGGCTGGGCTCCTCTTTGAGCTTGGGTGCTGCATAGCAGCGTGGTGGATGGCATGCTCCCCTGGGCCTCAGCCCTTTGTCCCTCCAGTGGGGGGTACGTCTGGGGGACGTCTAAGTTCCTTTCCACTCACAGCAGGCTGTGAACTGCATTTTCAACATGAACTGCTAAGGCAGTTTGTTTGGATAAAACTATATTCCCAGGTATGGTATTAATCATAATAGTGACTATCACTGATAGGGCTTCTGCTGTGTATTATTCACCTCATACTTATCTCTAATCCACAATCTTGGAAGACCTGTATTATTATAATAAATCCTTACATTAAAAAAACTGATTAGATGGTCCGAACAGGCTCATAAATTTGGTGTGATGATTCTTAAGGATGGGAAAACTGAAGCTCTGAATGCTACCAACATTTTGCAAGGTAATGGAGCCAACAGCCGTGGGAACTAGGACTCTAATCTACCAGATTCTAAAGGCTGCTGTCTTTCCACAACACTGGGCTGCTTTTTTAAAAGGGTAAATGCTCTCGATACCTTCTATTTGTACAAAGAATAGAGAAAAATTAAATTTTGCAAATGCTTTTTATCAGCCAGCTGACTTTTAATATCTGGCAGATGGAGGGCAATGCCAGGGGGAGGCCAGCATGTTTTCTGGTCACCGTAGACCGTGCTCAAGGCTCATAGTGTGTTAGACAAGAGCTTTAATGTGCCAACCTTGGCCCCTCCTTATCAGAAGCATTTTGGCTCCGACGGGGCATACTCCCAGGGCCTTTTTTCTCCAGCCTGCTGTTAAAATAGGAAGAAGGGGAGCACCCAGGCCATGGAATCAGAATCGCGCTCGCCACGGGATCCCGCTCTGATAGCAGTTTCCAGAAGAGGAAACGCCTCTGTAACAGTCAGCAGGCCCCTGAGTGTGCTCACGAGCAACTTCTGCCCTCAAATACGCGAGGTTCCACGTGGTTTGAAAAAGCGGCCCCAGCATCTCCAGGTTGTGCTCAAGGTCGAACAAAATCAGTGTTTCTGGTCACTGCTGTGAAGTGACACCTAACCTCTGGGGAGAGAAGAGGCTGCCCCTTCCTCCAAGCCCAACACTGGTAATCAGCTTCCGTTAAGGGAGAGCGTCAGGAATCTTTGTCCCTTTTTGGCTTTCCATTTGATATCTTTGTGTGAATTATTAAACCTGGCATTTTCTCTCTGGGAGGAAAAAAAAAATCTCCCAAATCAATCATTCTCAGCTTTTGGGTTATGGATTCCCTTAAGAGTGTGTTGAAAGTTAGGGACATCCAGAAAAATGTGCACATGCACACAGAATAGACTTATCATTTTGGATAAAATGTTAGAAGGCTCACCATCCCCTAAAATCCATCTGCAGAGTCCAGGATAAAAAAGCCAGTGCTGAGAGCTTCTATTCTTCTGGTGATTGATTTGATTTCCTAATTTACAACGTGGGGGGCACCTGGCTGGTTCAGTCGGTAGAGCATGTGACTCTTGATCTTGGGGTCGTGAGTTCAAACCCCACGTTGTGTGTACAGCCTACTTAAAAAAAAAAAGTGATACAGAAAATGTATCTTACTCATTTCCAAACCAGTGTAGAAAAGAATTGCCACAGAAATGAGTCACTTTTCCTATTCTGCCACTAGATGGCACTAGACTCTCATTCTTTTATGGAAGGTGCCAGACCGGGTTTTCCCATCTGTATAATCCTAGGAATTTCATAGTTGCCTGATAGAATTCTTATAAAGAAAATGCTAGGCAGTGCTTTTCATATTGAATTTGACTAGTTTGACCTTGCCAGTCAACCATAACTAAAAAAAAAAAATACCGTCTTACAACAGATGTACCTTTAAAAAAAGTGTTTATGCTTTTCTTATTAAATGCATAAGCAATGAAACCTTGAATTTTTATTTTCCTCCCTTTTTTTTTAAAGCAGCTCAAGGCAGACAAATCAGGACATTAGCATTCATGTAAAATAAAACTGACATAAACTATACCCTCTGCCCCTAACCACACCTGTTACCCCTTTATAGTTCTTTCGTGTGTGTGTGTGTGTGTATAGTTTGTGCCTGGTGCTTTTACTGAATATATTTTCATTCTATGTTTAGGTTAAAAATGTCCACAAACCCCAAATTTCAACTTAGCTTTGCTCTTTTAAACAGAACAATTCTTTGCTTTTTGTGCTAAAACTATGCATCGATAAGACCTCAAATGTATAAGGAGCAAGCCTTTTGTCTCCCTGCTGTCCATTCGCAAAGCACTCTGCCTTCCACTGCGAGGGTCCCTGCTTGCAGCTTACTCGGGGTCCCCTGGTTTCTCAGGAACTGCCTTTGACTCTTCCTCTGGCTTCTGCCCGCACGATAACCGGACTCTCCGCAACTGCATTCTTTGTGCTTGTCGGGGAAGCCTCGAGAGTAGAGGTTCCGCGTGCTCTGCCGGACCGTGAGCAGGTCCCCGGATCCTTTACACTTGTGAATTCGAAGCTTGCCGGAGGTGTCCTCGATGCACCGCCACTTCTGCGAAAGCCAACGAGAGAGCCGGTTACCCATCCCGCTCCAGGTGTTTTTTATTAAGGACTGCTGTCTTAGGTTTTGGAAGCACGGGGAACCCCTTAAGGAGAGCCGAGGAAGAAAGGCAGGCTTTTAACTGAGCCTGCCATAAGTCGCCCCCCGGTTCCCTTAGCTCCTTCTTTCATTGTAGGCAACTGCAGATGACAACGAAATCACTGGAAATCAGAACCACCTCCATGACACTAGAGCCCAAAATTGATATATAAATCCCCAGTATCCAGACTAAACAGAGTCTTGAACGAAACAGGTTAAAAGCCAAGCCACAGAGCACAGCTGTCGGGGCTGTTTTTGCCAGATCCCTCTCTCTCTGGAAAAACACACTCGGCTGCTTTGGTCTCGGCCCCCGAGCTCTGGCCTCGAACCGGGGAAGAGTGGCACATGAAGACAGAGATGAGTTTAATCCGAGTCTGCCACGGAGCGGGCCTGCCTTCACATGCCCCAGGCGTTAGCCAACTCGTCAGGTTTTCTCTGTGCCTCTTCTCAGCCTTCTACAGACCCTGCACGCCCAGCAGAGCGAGCTGCTCGGGAGGAGACATCGTTCACCTCCCCAAGAGACCAAGCATGGGGGGAGCTGGCCCTGGGTTTACTCCTTTGAGCCTTCTACCAAGCCCACTGCAGACACTGCGGGCTCAATTCTAGATCAGTAGGACCCAGCATCGGCTTCAGTGTCCCCCCCACCCCCTGCCCATGCTTCTTGAGTATCAATCTGGCTGAAATAAGAGCCCTTCACGAATTTGGGGGCATTTCATGGGATCCTCCATGTCTTACTTAAAGACCTAATAACCTTCCTCTTCCTTTTTCTCTTCCCCTTGCTCACCCCCTCAAATGGTAGTTTGGGAAGAACACTGACCTCAATTTGAAGTTGACCACGGTTGTTACAACATGCTACCGTGTAGTGTTAGCAAACTTTTGTCTCTGGTTTTCGTTCCATATGTGACTATCACCTGTATACAATTACTGATACTTTTCTTTAAATGGACACATTTCTGAACAGTGGCCAAAGCAAGAGTACCTATAAAATTATGTATTTGTTGTGCCAGTTACATATTTTCAATAAATAAAAAATTATCGAATAAAAGATGGTTTTCCCTGCACCACACAAATGATCTCAACACCCCCCCCCCTATATTTTCATCGCAAAGTCACCTAATGCAAGGTAAAGTTTAGTCAGGGATCCCAGATATGTTGGTCAGCAGACAAATGACCCTCGTGTACAGAATGGGGTGCGACTATTCACAGTGGACCGAGGTGCAGAGTCTTGGCTTACTTTCTCTTGACTGGAGCCACATGCCCTCAGTAAATGTTGAATTATCAGAGCTGCCTGGCACCTCTATCGTAGAGTTCCCGAATCCCTGGTTTATAGCACTTGTGCTTTGATCTTGCTTTAGCCCCCACACACTCTTGGTGCTATTGCATTTGGTTATTTCGAGCCATGTCAGGTTACGATCTTCTTTTTTGACTTGACCAGCATATCTTGAATGTCCATCATTTCCATTCCAAGCAGGCTCAAGTGACAAGGCAACTAATTCTATTTGCAAAGCCATGAAAAAGCAACACAGACAAGAACAGTCGAAGACTCACTAAGTTAGAGATGATTGAACTAAAAAAAAAAAGGTAAAGTCAACTTGATTAGGCACTGGGGAGTTATGGGAGCTCAGTGGTTCTCACACATGGCTGAGCACTGGGAGTTTCAAAAGCTCTCCTGGTGATTTTAATGTGCAGTTGGGGTTAAGAACAATTGCTTTCAGTTTGCAACTGGTTACTGGACCTTTTTGCAGCTGGAACCCATGGCAGGGGCAAAAGAGATATATTTAGGTCTAAGTAGCTCAGGTGCATGAATCTTTGAGAGGGATGTATGATGTTGGGGCGTGGGTATGCAAAGGATGCTGTGTCTAGAAATGTACTGATGTAATCAGGTCAGAAGATGACTCCAGCTGAACAGAGGAACACTACCAGCTTGTCTCTACAGGCAGGACTATGTGTTTTCTGTAAGAGTAACCAGTTTTCCTTCCTTTCTCCCCACAGTTAGCTGATGAGTGAGAGAACTTCGTCTTTGTAAAGGTTGAGCAGAAAGCCGTGTGTGGCTTGCTCCATGGTTCTGCCATTCAGTGTGGAGACAGTGGTTTTCAAGCCTGGGTTTGTAGCACTTCCAGACACGTCCCCTTAGTTCAAGGAGGTGCCATGAGATTCTCAAAAACAGTTCTCAGAAACTGATCTACAACTCCATTGGGGAATAACTATATGCCCTACGGAATTTCTGCTGACAAGAAGTGTCAGCAAAATAATTCATAAGCTTTTATAGCTCTGAAAAGTTTGGGAATCCGTGGTGCTTGAGTGTCATTCCAGATTTGAATTTGGCTACATCCAGATGCTTTAAGACTTGTCCATCTATCTAGGTAATCTCTCACTCCTGCGTTCAAAAACTAAGAGTTCACTACTTAATGCCTATGGTAGCAAAAGAAATGGCCAGTGGACCCACAGTTCACAGCCTAGTAGCAGCTTAAGAAGTGCCCTGTTTTCTATAAGACAGAAAAATATGGTTAACTTTATTCTTGAAAAATAATAGCCTTCTGTCTTTTGTGGCTCGAATTTATTTCAATTTTAGTACAAACATTAATTTTTAAAACACATAACTACAGTGAAAACCTTTCTTGGTTTTATAAGCACGATGCATTAAAAAAAAAAAACCAACTCTACTTTTTTTTTTTTTTTTTTGCCTGGAAGACCTGAGGGGACAGGTAGATTCCTCTAGAACAGAAAGTGTAGGCAGAATTTTTAGTGATTTGGTCTATCTGGAATCCAACCTGCATTTTCCCATTAGCCAAATTCCTCACTAATGTCCTATGGGGCAGAGATGAAGGGAAGTGGTGTTCTTTCCTGAAGAGATGAATTAAACCAAATCTGAGATCTGGCACCATCCCGGGCACTGATGATGTATCTCACAAACTAAATATGCATACATACGTGAATGCATACTTTTGTACACACCCGCAGAGACCCACAAATTCTGCATGTATACATACCCCTATACACATTCTTAAATAAAACAAGAGCCACCGAGAAAAATGCCAATGATTTTCTATACCGTGGACCCTCTGAACAAGCCGTAGACCCTATTAGATAGAGTAATTAGCGAGCAGCTTTGAAATCTTCTTAGTGGCAAGCATATTAGGAATTTTAATGAAATGTAATTACCACACATTTGCCACAATCATTTTGGGGTTCGATATCACGACAATTTTTATGGCTGAGCAATAAACCCTTGAAATCACTGCAACTACCACGGTGGCCTGACTTAGAGAGTTGACAGAGGGAGGCGAAGGAAGAGAGCTTTCAGGGAATTGTTCTGAAACTCCTGCCTCAAGCCACTTAAATGCTCAAAAGAAAGAGAGGAGATGACTTGGCATTGCAGAAGAGCTGTAGCAATCAGATGGGAGCCCGGACCCAGCTAGGCATCCGCTCATGGGACACGGGCTCAGCCTCCGAGACGCGCTTTGTTAAGCACGAGCCCGTGCCGAGATACAGTTATCCTACTGGCCCCCTCTTATCTACGCTCTTGAAGTTTATCAGCAAATCGGTTAACTGCCAGATCTGACCGTCTCCCATCTTCCCCGACCACTTGCCCCATCTGTAAATTCCTTTGCGACTTCGTGGGACATCATCTCAATTTTTCCTCCTGCCTCTCTGACTCCTTCTGTACCCAGGATGAAATCCCAATTGACTAGGACCCCCCCAAAAAAGAATGGTTTGGGGTAGAAGATGAGGCTTCCAGTTTGCCTTGGTGGAGGGGCTAGACTTTGGGAAGGCAGAGGCAACAGCTTACACGCAGAGAGAGAGAATGCTCTGTTTATGAGCAGGGAGGAGGGGATCCTGCCCAGAGCAGGCTATGTTCCGGAGCAGTGGGAAACAAGAGCATAAATTAAATCGGGTGTGGCCACATTAGGTAGTTTATAAGTAAAATGGCCTTATGTTTGTCTTTTTCTGACTTGTTTGGGACATCATTAAATATGGTTTGGCATTTAAGCCTGCGGTTTGTATTTTGAAAAATGCACAGAAGCCAAACCATTGAGATGCATTATTTGGAAATGTCCTTCAGTGCAGGTTGAAGAGGGGAGGCTTTGAGGCTCAGCTGTCCATGCTGAGCTCCATGCAGACAAGTGTTCAGCCAGAGGGTGGCACTGGGGCTCGGTCCTTCTGGCCTGCCCTCTGGAATAAGGAGCCCTGCGGGGAAGTGTCTACGAGCCATGCTGAAATTTTAACCAGGGCTCAGTGAGTTTCTGGAAACAAGCTGTCAGTTCCTGGCAAACTTACCAGATCTTACTGGTAAATGCCTTTTATTCCTGCCCTGCAGCTGGTCACAAAAGGTCGAGGGATCTATGGTCAGAGGGATAATTTTGGGATGAGAACATAAATCCTGGAGCTAAACCAGTACATTGAACAAGCTACATTCTAATTTCTCAAGTAGTATCCGCTTGCTTGATCTGGGGTTCTTTAAACAAATCTTTGATTTCATATTGATACAGATAGTAGAAAGGCAAACAAAATTGCAAAGTTGCTGGAATTTAACAACTCACAAAGGACGTGAAATTTGCTTTATCAAAGAAAAAACCAAGCTGTTTTTTCTCAAATGACAGAGAATATATAAAATGTACTCCAAAATTGAATGCCTAGGGAATTTCTCTTTTATGTAATTCCTAGTTAAGGAGTCAATATCTATACCTAGAAAACGAAAAATATAGTAACGCTTTCCTGGCATGAATGATTCTCAGTCCTGGCTGCTTAAAAGAATCACACAGGAGCTTGAAAAAAATCCCTGATGTCTGGGTCTCATCCCCAGAGGTTCTGTTTTCCTTTGTCTGGAGTGAAGCTTGAACATCAACACTTGTGAAGCTGCCTCTGTGATTCTAATGTGCAGTCTTGTTTGGGAACCACTTCCCTAGATGCTGTGAGTGGGTCCTAAGCTCCGTGGCTTCAGCCAGACAAATGCCATTTATAATTTCAAAGAGAAAATCTACTATGTAACATTTTTATAGAGGCAGCATGTTCTGGGAAAGAAAGGATTAAGCATGGAGTGAAGAGTTGCAGGTTCTGACCTTTGGGTCGTAGCTTAAGTTTTCTGGATCTATATTTCCTTATTAGGAAAAGGATACCATTCAGCTGGGAGTTTTTTGTTTTTTTTTTTAAAGATTTTATTTATTCATTTGAGACACAGAAATACAGAGAGAGAGAGAGCATGAGGAGGGAGAGAGGCAGAGGGAGAGGGAGAAGCAGGTTCCCCGCTGAGCCAGGAGCCCGATGTGGGGCTCCACCCCAGGACCCTAGGGTCATGACCTGAGCCGAAGGCAGACGCTTAACCATCTGGGCCACCCAGGCGCCCCTCAACTGGAAGATTTCTTTTTTTTTT
>NC_138372.1:114306885-114358977 GCF_054177405.1 Leptonychotes weddellii | reverse complement strand
TTTTTAAAGATTTTATTTATTTATTTGACAGAGAGAGACACAGCGAGACAGGGAACACAAGCAGAGGGAGTGGGAGAGGGAGAAGCAGGCTTCCCGCAGAGCGGGGAGCCCGATATGGGGCTCGATCCCAGGACCCTGGGACCATGACCTGAGCCGAAGGCAGACGCTTAACGACTGAGCCACCCAGGCGCCCCAACTGGAAGATTTCTAAGACTCCTTCCAATTTCGACATTCTCTGACTCTAGACCTGTGGTTCTTAACTTTGTTAACAAATACAGATGCCTTGGTCTCACCTTTAGACCTATTCATCTGATTGATTTGGGGGGAGGCTATACGTTGATATTTTCTTTTTTTTTTTTCTTTAGAGAGGAGTGGGGCACAGAGAGAGGGAGAGGGGCACGGGGAGAGGGAGAGGGGCACAGGGAGAGAGAGAGGGAGAACCTTAAGCAGGCTCCACGCCCAGTGCGAAGCCCAATGTGGGGCTCGATCTCACAACCCTGAGATCATGACCTGAGCCGAAACCAAAAGTTGGACGCTTAATGACTGAGCCACCCAGGAGCCCCAACATCGATATTTTCCAAAGCTGCCCAGGTGATTCTAGGGTGCAGCCAGAATGGAGCCTCACTGATGTGTGTTCTTTGTTGAGCCAAAGTCTTTTCAGATAGATGTTGAGATTTGCGCGCATGCGCGCGCATGCGTGCATGCATGTGTGTGTGTGTGTCATATATAAATCTGTACGTAATGTGCTTGGGGGTGTAACGCCAGCTGAGAGAGTGGTGGGAATTCATACTCAGCCTCATATTAATTCAGGAACACAGAAGTAATGCAAACACATATGTCCACGCTGTCTTAATTAGTCCCTGCTGGTTGCTCTGTTCACAAAGTGAGGAAGTATTGCCAAATGTCTGGGATTTCAGCCCATTTTAATTCCCTGTTGGCTTCATAGGAGTGAAAAAGCAGGTAAGATGGCCCGGAACAGAAATACCACCCAACATTCACACATTGCCTTATAATTCATCTAGCACTTTACATATATGATATCACAGAACCCTTACAAGACTGAGATTAATTTTCTTAGCTTTAGGGATAGAAAACCTGAGACTCTTAAGAATCCAGTCTCTAAACACACAACTAAAAAGTAGCAGATGCCAATATTCTAATCCAAACTTTGTGATGTCGTATTTCTCTTTTCTTCATTTACCTCCGTCATGCATCCACACTGACCCTGCCAAACAATCCTTCGGTGACCAGGTATGGGGGTATGGTTGGATGGGGGAAATACATGACCCCTTTGGGGGTTAAAAGTGAAGAGAATGGGGCTGATAGTGTGGGTTTTTCCTCTATATCCCATACAGAGTCAAACCAAAGAGAAGACTGTATTGTCTTTGAATGCAGGCAGTTAACCTTGGTCAGAGGAAGAGACACAGGGCACAGGCCAGGTGTGAAATCAGTGTCAAGGGAAGAGATTAGATTAGAGTTAATTCTAGCCTTAACTGATGTCTTGATCCAGAAAAAACAATCTCATTATTCTGGACTTTTTTTTTTCCTTTTTTAAAGTCACTGATATTGTAACTAAAAAGATAATCTTCAAAGTAGCCAGATAGAAAAAGCAAAAGGCCAAAACATAAAGATTCTGTAGAACACAACAGAGCTATCAGGTTTGACCCACAGATTCTATAACTGACTTGAAGAGCCTCAAAATTTTCTGGAAGTTCTTGGATTTTTAAGCTACGGTTTGAGCATCACCTATAGAAAGAAATAGCCATCTGGGGTACAGTGTAATTCTCTGTTCTAATAATTCAGGCACTTCTAAAAGAAATTGTTGCTAACATTTTCATATATCCATGTGATATAATCTAAATTCAGACAGATTCACATCGAAATAAAGCAGCAGAGGAGAATCCCAGGGAACCAGATATTAAAGCATTTTGTGGGGGCAAAACAAGTTTAGAAAAACATGAAAAAGCAAAGTGAAGTTCTTAACATAGTTATAGCATTTAGCACAAGAGTGAAGAGCTTCTGCCAAAGTGCCATAATCTCGTTAATACTACATTTGCCCTTTAGGACATGTATTAAAATTTCAGGGCAAACCATATGGAGAGGTTTGCAAAATTGTATACTGAAAGGTAGGCAGTGTACCTTATTCTCAAATGGCTGTAATGCTTGCCACTTAGAAGGCTAAAATAGTAACAAAATCACCAATTTGCAGGAGATATATTTAACGCCAAACATTTCCAACTCTCAAATAAAAGTAAATTAGTCTATTGAGGCTGGCTCGTAAAAATCATTTTAGAACTACAAAACAATTCTGAGGTTTTAGTCATAATAATACTTAGAGCTTCCTTAAGAAGGATTTGAAGACATCATATTAAAATATAATGAATATGTCTAAGCTTCTCCACTAAACACTTGAAAATTAAGACTTCCTAGTATGCCACGAAGGCCTGGTTTTATCCCTTCCTTCAATAACCGCCCTCCCCACCTTTTTCTATTTCAAAGGAATCCCTGAGCACAAAAAATCATGAGGAAATGCAGAAAGTATGAGGATCAAGTTGTTTATTGTGAATGTTTGTTCAATAAGCTAGATACTGTATCACGAGTATAAATGTGTGACGCCCTACATTTGTGAGGCCATTTTAATAATAACTGCACTATCCATTTCATGTGCCTGATACCCTGCACTGCTATTGGCTAATTGTGTGGATATCTTGAGGTCGGATAAGTTAAAGAGAAAAAAAGACTCACAAAGATGTGAACTTCTCTTTGCCTCGTTAACGTAACTTACCTTGGAAGGCAGCAAGTGGCCCGAGTTTTTGAATCCTATGATCCTATAACTCATTTGGATCCCAGCTCTACACTCACCAGCTGCCCATTTATAAATGGGACAACAATGCCTACCTCACTGGATGGATGTGAGGCTTAAACTGAGCTAATACATATCAAACTCCACGTACAGTGCTTTATATAAGACAAAAGCGTAATAACTATTATTTTTCACTTTCCTTCAACTTTGTTTCAATGACTTAGGCAGTTCCTCTCTCATGTTGATACAATACTTCTTTTAGCTAGCATAGATGCCAATCAAGAGTGTTTAAAATAGTTAAGTGTTCATATGTTCTCACTTTCCTTAGAAACAGGCCTGTGTTAATTCATCACATGGTATTTCTTTAGTTCTTATTAATAATAGTTGGTGTTCTGGGTAGTCCTTAATTCTATAGTAATATTTCTTTTTTTTAAAAAAAGATGTATTTATTTACTTGAGAGAGGAGTGGGTAAGGGCAGGAGGACAGAGGGAGAAACTCAAGCAGACTCCCCATCGAGTGCGGAGCCCAACATGGGGCTTGATTCCACAACCCCAAGATCATGACCTCCCCCCAAATCAACAGTCAGATACTCAACCCACTGAGACACCCAGGCACCCCATCTGTAGTAATATTTCTATTAATAAAAAGAATTCATTCTAATGAAATAGATGATGTCAGAAATTTTGTGAGCAGAAGTAGAAACAATAAAACACAATATGGCTTCCCTTTTCACTTCCCAATCTTGATCATAGATTCTATCCTCCTCTGTGGGTTAGATCACATCGGACTTTAGTACAGGATAGGAAGACTCCATCATGTCTCTTGGGTGGTTCACTGCCCAGAGGCTCAGCATCTACCCCTGCTCTTGACTAAGTAGCCTCTTGACCCTTCTTGATAACCAGTTAACAGGAATCCGAGGGCTGGTGGCTACTCCTCAGATGGAACCAAGTTTCTGATCTTTCTAACCTGACTACCCATTTCACATGTCCAATATGTTGAACTGGTGTTGGCTAGTTGGGTGGATCTCTAGCACTCTCTGAGGACACCATCTTTTTTTCACTGAAGGAAGCCCAAGCAGTGATGAGGAGGCCCAGCTTAGACCAGTTAGATAATTCTGTCAGAGGATAGCTGTCACAGTGAGGGCTCCATGACCACAATGAAAAGCTTATTTACACATAAATGTACATTATTTTATATGTTGAAATTGTTAAAATTAGAAGTGTAGAAGCATGTGACCTGTGGTGAAGACAAGCCATGTCACTCACCTGCCCAGGCTGTTCACAGGCTGTCTGGTACCTGGCCTGCTGGCACAATTCTTTGACCCTCTCATATTTGGGCAAGTGATTTGACTGTTGGATATTCTTGCTGGATTCTTCTTTCTTACGTAAAAACTTCCTTTGACAGAAAAGAAGAAGTTTCTGATGTGAGAAATGATTTGATTTACCCACCCAGCATCTTTTGCCTTTTCTCTTTTTCTCCCCTGTGGCATGACTCCACATTCTTCAAATGGCATGAAATAGATGGTAAGATCTTATCCACAGGAGCTCAACATTTGCTGAGTCCTTTGTGAAAATTATAACCCGGGCACTATGAAGAATGATTATCTCCCTTAAAGCATTAATTTCAAAACTTTGGGCATGAATGTTTAGCTTTACAGTCATACAAATGCTTTTCTCTCAATGTGTGTATGGAAAAAACTGAGACAATGAGGATTATGAATCAAAAGGGGAAACCCAGAAGGGATTCTGGAAATGACAGTCTCATATATTTGTGTTTAAAACTGGGAAAGGCACTTAAGGAAAGGAAGGAGAAAGGAGAGGGCCAGGAAGGACTTGGGAAGGAAGGCTGAGAAGGTCAATGGACTGGTCCGATTCTGACCCTGAGGTCGAAAAAGCAACGGTAAGGGCTTTGGCCCCGCCGTATGAGAACTTATGTTTAACAATTCTGATGCAGCAGTCATTACTGTGTTGGTCAGTGGAGCATGAGTAGCAAACCCTTCAATCCTGTGACTAGGCTTATGAAATCTGCATGCTTAGTAAACCTGAATAAGGGGGAAAAATACCCAGCAGGGAGAGCTGCCCACTAGGCCTGGTTCCCAGAAGCGCCCCAGGAACCAGTAATTACCCTCTTTCCACGAGGAATGTATCACGCCAAATTCTGGCTTTCTTGTTTGTTCGAAACCTGAAAGCAAAATAATAATATTTACTGTTGGCATCTGGACATTTTTCCACATGGATCTGTGCTCACAGTTTATTTAAAGAAACACCTCTCACTTCCCGCAGACCAAGACTGCATCTCCATCAATACACTGTTCACAAACAGCCGCGACAGTCTCGGATTGCTGTGATTCTCCTGGGCAGGGCATACTTTGCCTCCACAGCTTTCGGCTGCTGGCTGGCTCTGGGTGCCGGGGTGCTTGGGGCTGGCTGAGGGAAAGCAAATTGACACACCTGTTACCCGGCTTTTCCAGGTCCAGAAGTTTGAGGACGGACTTGCCGTCCACATCGGGAGGCGTGTCGAGCCCAGCGATGTCCAGGATCGTCGGGGCCAGGTCGATGTTGAGAACGATCTGTGGGACTCTGCAAAGGGACAGGAGGTTAGGCCCCAGATCTAGCACCAGTGAGGTTAGCACGGAGGACCACTTTCTCCACACCGAGACTCATCGGCCTTCGACCTTCTCCCCCTCTATCTTAGTCTTTCACGCATAAAACCGTCTAACCTAGATCAGACAATTCCCACAGTGTTTCCAATGAGCTGAAGAGACATAATAACCTTCTTCCAGGAAACCCTTCTACTAACATCACCTTCTCCCCTCTTCCAGGATGTAGTGCAATGGAACAGCAGAGGCAGCGCCTGGACGAGGTTCAGAACATCCAGGTTCTGGGCCCCAACGAATCCATTTCCAGAATCGGGGACTCTGAGAGAGGCACGTGTGCTGTGCTAAGCTTCTTCTGTGTTAGATCAGAAGTCAGGGCTGGGGGCGCCTGGGTGGCTCCGTGGGTTAAGTGTCTGCCTTTGGGTCAGGTTGTGACCTCAGGGTCCTGGGATCGGGCCCACGTGGGGCTCCCCGCTCAGGGGGGAGTCTGCTTCTCCCTCTGCCCCTTTCCCTGCTCGTGCTGGCACGCCCCCCATAGATAAATAAAATCTTAAAAAAAAAAAAAGAAGAAGACGTCTCGGCTCGATGCTCCTTAAGGGCCATTCCAGATTTGGAATTCCACTTGCATTCTTTTCTTCAACTCTTTCCTTAACTGTTTCACGTACACGACCTTATTTTACACAGAATATTGTGATGTGGCCGGCAGGGCATGTAAAACTCATTTTATAACGGGAAAAGAGAGCTGCATTGGGAGGTAGTGACTTGTCTAAGGTGGCAGGAATAGAACGCCAGTCCTTTAGGCCTTTTTTCTTCTAAAAGAAAATCATGCTTTTTAAAATTTTATTTTCTTTAAAAAATTACTTTAGTAATAATTAAAAAAAAAAAAACCAACTAAAGGCAGGCACTGGTTGTTTTTTTTTTTTAAAAGACAGTGTTTGTCTGATTCAAAGAAGTACAGATGATGTGTCCCTAATGATCACATTCTGTCTGTGTGCACAGGCCATGGGATGGGGATTCTGATGTTTTAGCTTTACAGTCATTGTAAATTAGTCATTGATAGTTAATTTTCCTTTCTCTTTAAATAGTATACTTTAGTTAATTTAGTGTGTGGTAGGGGAAAAAAACAAGGTTTTCATTTTCTAAATTACCAGCCTCCACCTACATACACCCTTTTCTGTTTTGGATGAAAAGAAACCAGACCCTGAGATTGGTAATCGAATTATCTCAGATATACATGAGCCACGGCAACCGAATGTTGCAAGCAGGGAAATACGTACATGGATCCTGGTTCTACACTTGGACCACGAATAAAGAAAGGCACACGGATATCAAAGTCATATGGCATGGATTTCCCCTTGACCAGTCCAAACTGCCCAATATGGTAACCGTGGTCGGCGGTGTAAATGATGTAAGTGTTCTCCAGCTCCCCCGTCTCCACGAGCATATTATACAGCTGAAATACAACGGAGACAAAATGGGCAAGATGACAATAGTGTTGCTGTGATTTCCCCTGAAATTCTTCCCCATTATTTTTTAAAGGCAAGAGTCACTTTAACAAGGCTAAGAAACATGGTCACTATCTACGTTTTCTAGTTGCTTACAATCCTGGAGGGGAAAAGTCTAATAATGGAGTAATGTAACTCATTTGAATCTGGCACATTGTTCTTAAAGGTTTTGTGCACCTATTTAAAAACAAAAACAAAAACAAAACAAACTCCACAAAACAGCCTCTACCACCTAACTTATAGGTTTTATTTTGAAAAATCCATTGTTAAAGCAAATTTTATCACCACTTTTTATACAGTTATCAAGGTTAAGAACAGGCTGCTTTGGAGCCTGATCCAACTGAATCCAGCCTTTAGGCAAGTTTTGTTTGGCTTCTGTGGCTTTTTTTAAAATTCAGGATATTTCAAATAAAATGCTTGTATTTCTGGTTTCCTTTGAAAAGTCAGAAGATCTCATGATATTGGGTCTATTTTCCTACATGGCAAAAATTAGCTGGAGCCAAGTAGTTGCTCCTTGTTATAGATGTGGGCATTTAAAGTTCACCATAATCCCCACCATGCCCTGTCGCTTTATATGAGACCAGCTTTAGGTATTTACATTATTCGCCTGATTCTTGAAGGTATTTGTGAGTGTAGCTCTTGACTTATGGTGTTTTGATTTTTATCTCCTCTTTGCCGCTGGCTCCAAAGAACCAAGCCTGGAGAGGTAATAGAAGGGGTCAAGATAAGGGAAGGAAGATAAAGTCACTCAACACACACTCACGTACACATATTCACACACACGGGCTCTCTCCCTCTCTTAAAAACAGCAACAACAAAACAAAGACAGAATTAGCAAGAATGGATCTACACTAAGGAAGCTGGACCAAAACCTGTCACTGAGGCAAGTTCGTGTGCTTACCCTTTCCACAGAATCGTCCACTGACATCAAAGTCTGAAGCCTTTTGCGATGTAGAACGTTTGTAAATTCCATGTGGATGGGCAGCATGGGTCCCGTGTACTGCATAATCCAGTGCTTATCCATATTTGGTGCATAGTTATAACTAGGGGTTCTGAAAATATCCAGAAAGGATTCTTACTAAATGTATTTTTAGTCAGTTAGAGAAATATCTCAAGTTCCAGGTAATTTAGACATTGCTATTTTTTTCTCCCATGTGTCTTCTATGTTTATAAGAAGAGCTAAAATCCTCACTACCCCAAATATCACACATCCCCTAAAGGCATATGGATTCAGATTTATAAAACCAAGACAGACAGCTAAAAAGGTAATTAGTGCAAGTTCATTTGGATTCATTGAAGAAAATGTGTAAAAAGACATTAAGGTGATCATGGTATTGTAACACCTACAGATAAAATTCAGTAATACAGAAGGGAATGTTTTCATGGTGATGTTAACTCATAAAATTTGGTAGTTAATAGGGCTATTAGGTAGAGTCACAAATATGTGGAATAATGATGAATCATAATTTCAACATATTTTTTTTCTCTAATCTCTAGTCTATGAGTTTTTCTCATTCCTAACCTTGTATATAGATACCATTAATTTAATAGGATATGCTGGAATTAAAACCAAGTCTACTTCTGCAATATACATGCTTATCAATAAAGCTATTCTTTTTATAGACAATTCAATACAGGTGCAGAGCACAATTTTTGTTAACTACAGGGAGGTGGGTCCTATTCCTCTCGGACATGTGGGTTCAAGCCTGTATTTAATTTATCACAGAAACTCAAGTGGTGTCTCATACGTTCTACTGGGGGCCCACAAAATATGTTGCCTTCTTTTTGAAATCTAACCCAAATCCCTTGACCATTAGATGCTGCCACTTCATACTCCTAAAGTACATGTCTATGCTAGAGTAATTCTCACACTGAGAATTATCTATTTATATTTGACATCTCCTCCAGACTACAACGTATTTGACCCTTCTCCTTAGATGTTATTAAGCATGTAGAAGTTGTTTAATATTAAAAACTTAGTATTTACCATGTGTTGGGTATTGTGTTGTTTTGTATACATTAACTCATTTAATTATCTCTGCTGTTCTTGGAAATCGGTTTATCATTCCCATTTTAAAGACTGATTTATTTATTTTTATTTATTTATTCGACAGAGAGACACAGCGAGAGAGGGAACACAAGCAGGGGGAGTGGGAAAGAGAGAAGCAGGCTTCCCGCTGAGTGGAGAGCCTGATGCAGGGCTCGATCCCAGGACCCTGGGATCATGACCTGAGCCGAAGGCAGACGCTTAATGACTGAGCCACCCAGGCGCCCCTCATTCCCATTTTAGAGCTGAGAAAACTGAGGCTTAGCAAAGTTAAGTAACTTCCTCAGATGAACAAAGTTACTAGGTGGTAGATCCAGGACTCAATTCCAAAGCCCATTTGTTCTAACAAAATGAAAGAAGAGGGAAGTGTGGGGTGCTTCCTATGTCTCAGACCACTTTTCATAGGAACCACAACTTCACAAGTAACTGGTCTCGCAGAATAAGCAACAATCTATGTTGGTTGAGAAATCTGATAGCCAGTGTCTGCTCTGGGGAGGGTCCTATCAGTGAAAAATGGTGGATAATGACAAGGATAGGTGACCCTGTGCCATCAACTAGGGAAATAGGGGTGCCTGGGTGGCTCAGTTGGTTAAGCATCCAACTCTTGATTTTGGCTCATGTCATGATCTCAGGGTCCTTTTGCTTGGGTTTCTCCCTACCCGCCCCCCCACCCCCACCCCAGCTTGCTCTCTCTCTAAAATAAAAATAAATTAAAAATAAATAAAATCTTAAAAAAGCAAAAACAAAAACACCCTAGAGAAACAGTCACTGTGAGCCCGGTGAATTCAGGGGCATTGACCACGTACTACTCCTCTGGTTTGCACGAGAGCAAATCTCCCTCAGGGTAAACCCGGAGTTTCTGAGCTACGTGATTGTACACTGGGCTATTTCCACGCATGCTGAACTATATAAATGCTGCCTGTTGTTATATTTTTTCTTCTGCCAGTGCATTTGCAGGACCTCTCTTTTGATAGTTGAAAATGCTCTTTTGGTACCATTGAGCTTCTTGGCACAAAAGAAGGTCACATCATACCCTAATGATCAGTATGGATGCTGGTTAACTAGCAGAAATACAACAGCATAAATACCAATATAATATTGAGCACAGAAGACCCTGTACCTAAAACTGTATAAAGGGGCAGATTTGCAGAGTAGGAAAAGCAGGTGTGGTTCACTTTGCTCATCTGTAAACGGGGATAATAGTATCTTTCTTAAAAAGCTCTTTTGAGGAACAACAAATCTCTGTCTATCTATCATCTATCTCTCCATCTATCACCTATTTATTATCTATCTCTATATCACTTAAAAGTGCCTAGAACAGAGGCACATGAGTCTCCTACATAAGCCAATAAACAAATACATTCTATATAAATGTCTGGGTTGAAAAATCCTGTCGCATTAAAAACCAAACAAGCTCTTCAGGTATCACCTGCCATTCTTTTTTTTTTTTTTTTAAAGATTTTATTTATTTATTTGACAGAGAAAGACACAGCGAGAGAGGGAACACAAACGGGGGGGAGTGGGAGAGGGAGACGCAGACTCCCTGCCGAGCAGGGAGCCCGATGTGGGACTCGATCCCGGGACTCCAGGATCATGACCTGAGCCGAAGGCAGTCGCTTAACCAACTGAGCCACCCAGGCGCCCTCACCTGCCATTCTTTTTAAGAGAAACTTTCAACATAAACTTTCTTCTGCTTACCCAGTAAATGGCTCATGAACCACTTTGTCCCATGTTTTTGGCCTGAAAGTGTTCCTCATATCTAAGCGTGAACACGGGCGGAATCATCCTCTTCAATCTCAGGAGCTCGTGCAGTAGGAAAGAATGTAAGCCCTGTTTCTTATTCTTCACGCAGCATGTCGTGGTACAAACAGGATTAGATTGAAAGGCTGAGGAGGATGAGAGTGGGGGCTTCTAAACCCCATCGGAGAGGGATTTTCACCCGTGGGGGTGGCTAGAGGTCAGAAAAATATAGCAAGTGGGCCATGAAAGGTCCCCTAACTATTTACTGATACGTGCCCTGAAAAAGAATATGGCTATAAAAGATTACACAGGGTTTCTTTATAATACCTAAACATCTTCCTCTTACTGCCTTTGATGTTGGTTTGCCTTAATTTTAAAATAAATTGAGTTGACTTTTTTAAAGCCACAAAACCTCAACACAAATAAAAATTAACAATAGGGAACCGAAACGAAGGCTCACAGCGGGCAAATGATATCTTCTACCAGCTACCTTGATGAGCTTGGCATAGCTCCACCTCACTTTGAGGAACGGGGAAGGTCGCAGCAAATTACAAGCCTCAAAATTGGACTCCCGGATTTACAGAATGACATATGTGAAATCTGGCTTATAGTAAAAGGGAGAGTTCAGGTCTGTTGTCAAAGCTGTCCTTCCCCACCCCCAACCGCCTCCCCTCCCCTTAATTTCTCCAAGTGGGAGCTGACCCCCAGCTCTGGGGCTGAAATCCCAGGTGGAATCTCAGCAAGGGGCAAGGAGTGGGGGTATGCATTTGCCTTTTAAAGGAAGACAGACTGCCCCTGCTTCCCACAGAACAGCAGCTGTTCGGGGACCTGCAGGTGGAAGGTTGGGGGTCGCTGGGATTGACAATGTTGTTGAAAAGTGATCTTTTGCCAAAGACCTGTGGTTGCCTCCTGCTGGGGTCTGCCAAATTCCTGGAAGATGCAGCCTTCTGTCTCCCAGTGATAATTAAGGCTTGCTTCCCTAAGAATTGACTCACAATGACTCAAACAGGGCCTGGGGCCCTCAGCTACAAGAGCAGCCACTGAAAGTAGCAGCTAACTGTTTTGGGGAGAAGTGGAAAATCACACGTCCCATTGTTTCAGAATGTTTGGGGATTAGAACTGAAATCTCATCCCAGCCCTGTTACTAGTGTGTGATCTCGGGCAACTTTTTTTCCTCTAAGCCTCTGTTTCTTCATCTGTATAATGGGAATAACGACTTCAGAGCTTTGGGAAGGTTTAAGGAGATTTCAGTGACTCCAGAGAACAAATCCACATATTCATACCCATCCGCACAGGGAGCTGGGAAAGATCTCATCATTTAATAGCTCTTTGGATTGCTGTGGCAACCCTGAGGACACCCTATTCCCATTTTACAAATGAGAAAGTAAAGTGTACAGAGGCGGCTCAGAAATTCTGTCCTGGGGCCGGAGTGTCTTCTATGACATCACAACGACCAGAGTCCTGCACCACAGTCCCCAAGAAGTGCCTCAAAATCCCAGGCATTCAAAGATCTGATACATACATTCCTTTCTCTCAAATCTAAGTCCTAAAATCCTTAGCCTTCGTCCTGATTGAAAATATTAGCCTTTTCTGCTTCCCGTTCAAGTGCCTCCCACCAGCTGCCCAAAGTCTGCTTTTGCTGACAGCACAAGATAAAGTCGGACCCTCCAAGGCAAACTGGATGCATCAGCGAAAAGACAGATAACACTGGCTCTTTGCTTGAAAACTGAGAGGACAGATGACTAAATTGTCGTTTTTAAGTTTCTGTTGCTTAAAAAAAAAAAAAAATCCACGTTGGGGTTACAGTTGCATGTGCCTGATCTGGTAAGACTCCTTGTTGTCCGTCCCGAGAAGGATTTTACCCAGTAACTGTGCGTTCCAGGCTTACACTCTCCCCGAAACACAGACTGTTCTCATAGTTAAAAATGTTAACTTCTCCCCGGTGAGGCTTCTCTTCTCTGCTTGTTGCTTTTTCTCCATGTTTGGATTTATTGCTCAGCACTAGATCACAGATCCTTTCGACCACACATTTGTGACTTCAGCCTCTGCCATCAATGCTCTTTGGGCTTTGATTCTCTCTCCTCTACTGCTTATTGGCATAAGGACAATACGAATCGTGAAAATCAATAATGTCACCTTTCTTTTTGATGGGTGGGTATTTGGGGAGAATAATTCTCACTGGAAGAGAAGTGGTTTTAAGAAATGCATGTGTTGTCCATTAAATCCATATTCAGGGAATTGCAAAGAACTTAGCAGTTCATTTTTACTGCTGATGGCCTTTGCTGTCACCCAGTGAAAAGAAAGACGTTTCTAGTGTTTTATATCTGAACATGTGTTTTCTTCATTTGTTATTTAGTGTTGGACAACAACAAAAACTCTAATGATCTAACTCTTAAAGGGTATTGGTAGCAGGACCGTCATTCTGTAAGAAATGAAATAGGTTTCAATTCCCAGAATAAGCCAGTTATAGAGATTTAAGACACACACTCAAAGCATTAAATTGGAAATTCTATACTTAATCTCCCAAGCCACACCATCTCAGCTTTCACTCAAATTGAACTTATTTAATTGACTTTGTAGAGATATTCCCCACCTGAGTTCAAATGTCTTTAGGTAAGGTAACATTTGAACGCACGCAGAATAATATCAAATGATCTTGATTATAGATACCGCAGGAAACTAAATTAAAAAAGTCTTCTAAGATGCTGCAAACTCCAGCGGAATTGTGCAAACACACACACGGAAGCCACTTCTAATATTAACTGTAACTGTGAAGAGTACTGAGCAAGCCGGGGGGCAGTGCAAAGATCACCTAGGGCCAAGAGAACAGAGTTTTGACTCCAGCTTTGTCCCTATCTACTTACGTTAACCTGGGCAAAGCCTTTTGGGTTTTTAATTTTTTTTTTTTTTTAAATAGAGTTTGGGCCTTCATTTTTCAATCTAAAAATTTATGGCATTAGATGATCTCTAGGTGTCCTTTAATTCGTAAAACCGACTGCTTAAATATTTTTATGCCATTAAAACATGTTTTGATGTCACCTGGGTGGTGGGGTTAACACGCTTATTCATTTGCTAAACAAAAAAGTATCTGGCAAGGGATAGGGCAGGAGCCATGCTCCCCAGGCACCAGAGGCAGAGATGTAACACTTGGCCCTGCCTTCCGGAAAGAGCTCTCTTGCCTAACTCCAGGGCCCCGCATTCACACAGTATCCTGTGTGAATGCTGCCCCCTGGAGGTGTGCAGTTTGACTTCAAGGGTCTGGGTAAACAGCCAGAGCCATGGGATACGCAGGTCAATGATAGAAGAACAAAGTGGGAACACAGGAAGGAGCAATGAGTTCTGCCCAAATTAAAGATTTTTATGGAGAATTTAAAATTCTCTCATTTTCAAAAGCACTTTCTTTTATGGATCTGTGGAAAAAATGAAGTGAGAATGTGCAAATTCTTCTAAGGAAAAACCTTTCTTTTCAAGTTCGGACAACAAAGATGTTTCAAAAACTTTGTTCTGAGGCTTACGCAGAGGTAGTTGTCCCTTTAACGTACTACCTCATCCCCAAACTGCACTTTTAGACGGATTCTCGCAAGTTAGTGGACCTGGATTGTTCTACCAAGATTTTAGATTTCACTTGAACCGTGTTTGTGTGTTCACACACATTTCCAGGGATGGGGAGAAAGAACTGATGAACTGGAACAACAACAACAAAATTTTCAGTTGATAGGGGGACGGTTGGTAGGAAGGTGATGGGGGAGTCTCTTAGCTTCCCCCAGAATCATCGGGTAGGTAAATGGAATCTCCTTTCCTGTCACTACTGCACGTTATCACATCGTGGCGGCCAGGAGAGACAAGCTATGTCATTGCGAGAGGGAGGGTACAGCAGTACCATGAGGATCCTGGGATGTAATTTACTGAAAAGCACAGTAGGGTCTTCACCATAGGGAAGAGCTTTACGATAGGGATTACTATGTGTGATGTTATGATGGAGGCTCCCTCAGATATCACCGAGGCCGAGAACAGCCGAGCTGCTTCTGATTAAACAGTGCCAAACAGTCACGAGGGGTCCATATCCGTCCCCATTCTGAGTCGCTTGGCAAAACCTCCAGCCTCGTGTGTAAAGCCAGCAAGCCAGTGTTGGCCCGGCTTTCTTCCTTTGTTGGGAATGGAAAGCGCCGTGGAAACACGATGCGTTCGCCCCAGTTGGAGAGGGCTAGGTGACTACCACCTGAGGCCACACGAAAGGCATCCGGATACTGCGTGACCACCAAGGGAGGCGACCTCAAGGAACGTGTTCACGTTACTTGCTTCTCCGAACAGGGGAGAGTCTATAGCCTCTCACTGTTTGCAGAGGGCTTGCCAAACATTTCTGCAAAGTACTTAACTTCCTACATCCCTTTGCTCGAATGTGTGGCTAATGTTTTCGCTAAGGAACTCGGCCATTCAGGAGCTCCGTGCGCCACAATTAGCCGCCTGTCTTCATCTGTCTCTCTCCTTTTGTCCACAGACTGAACTGTGGACCTGTGCAGTCACTCACAGTGACAAGAACCGCACACGGGCTCTCGCCGGCCCCCTTGTCCAGCGAGCGACAGCCAGGGAGGCCTGGACAACTAAGATGCAGACAACTCAGGCCTTCTGAGGCCCGCGGGAGACACAGCGGCTCTCTCCATGCTGCGGGCACCAAAGCCCAAGGCTTAGCAGCGAATAGAAGCTGAAGCGCCGGACCAACCGCATGGATTTTCATTTTCTAGAGCTGAGGGTGTTCTCCTCACTGGCACTTGCTCGCAGCACACATTTTGCACCTAGAAAAGATACCACGGCCCAGATTGGTGCTTATCCTGTCTGGGTTTTTAGAATGGCCAGGTGCGAGAGGCTCTTCCCAATGTGAGTCTTAGCTCGTCAAGAGCTTCGTCACATCACAATGGACACGTATCGATCTGTCATTTCTTCAGCTGCTTCCCCTCAACATGAAGTTGAGCCAAATGAAACTGCACTTTTTGTGGGTCAAGAAAGATGGAATCAAGAAAGAGCAGCTTTATATTGTTCATCTCAATAGAAAGGATCACTAGGAATCAGCATCTATGAAGTGGCTTTTATGTCCCAGGCCCTATGTGGGGACTTGAACGATGCTTTCTCTCTTAATTTTTGTTCACGACACCGTGTCAAGGTGCTAGCATTATCCCCATTTAGCAGATGAGACAATGGAGGCTCCTAGAGGTTAAAAAAAATTGCCCAGGGGCTTAGTAGAACAGATGAAAAAGGAACCCTTGCTTGTTTGTCTCAAAGGCCTAAATACTTTTCACTCTGCCATGGGTAGATTTTGTTTTACAGAGTCACCAGTAATGCACACAGGTGGTTCACGTGAACTCAAAAGGAATAACCGAAACAATGACCGAGTTATATATTATGTTCCTACCCCACCAAATGACCTCTGGTGACTCTCTGCTTACAGTGATGTACAAATTCATTCAAGTCCTCAAAATTCTGCTAGTTTCCCTTTCTAGCTTTATCCCTTATTGCCTTCCTTGCGCTCCATTCTCCTAGGTCACATCTCAGATCGCCTCACTTAACGTGGCGGCCACTTTGTCCACGCTGCATTTTCTTCCTGAAACCATCCACCCGGTCTGTAGAATCAGCTTCAGAAATGGTACCCATTCTTTGAAGCCCACTCTGAATGTCTGCTGGTCCACGACTTTTCCGTGTTCCCCTAAAAGATGTGAATGCCTCTTTCTCCAAACTTCCATAGCCCCTTGAAGGCCTGCCCTAGTACTTACGCCTTCTGCTCCCACTGGTGCTATGGCTATTTGGACACTTGCCCATCCTCTCCCTAGAGTAGGGGTTGGGGGCAAACTCATCCTGTAAAGGATCAGAGAGCAAATATTTGGGGCGTTGCAGGCCCTACTGTATCTGCCACAACTGCTCTGCGGTTGAATTGTGAAAGCAGCCGCAGATAACACATAAAGAAATGAATATGGCTGTATTTCAATAAAATTTTATTAACAAAAGCTGGCGGCAAGCTGATTTTGGCCCCAGCATGCCAATCCGTCTTTGCTCACTGGGTCCCGACTGGGAGCAATTGTGTCTTCCTCATGCCTTTCGTCCCAGCTGTACTGTTTAGCGCCACTCATAAATGTTTGTGGAATCAAATAGAATTTTTAATTGCTGGGCTCAGAGATACTGTTGTTTAGTTATCACAAAGGCCCTGAGAAGTCTGCAGGTTCCTCTCCTCCTACAGTTGTCTGTGCATGCCACTGAGCTGTCAGAACCTCTTGACCTGCGGCTGATTTTTCTGCCGGCTCAGGACCTTGCCCAGAAGCTTCAAAGGCAGGCTGACTTCTAAGGAGCCATAAAACACCCCATTTTGTCAGTCCCCTCTCCTGAACCTCGGGAAAACACCAGCAAGGTTTACAGTTATAGCAAGCCACCTTAGGCTGAGCATCTGCCAATGAGACAAGAGAACTGACACAGAGTGATTTTTCTGACTCAAAAGGAAAGAGAAAGGTGGGTCCCAGGGCAGGGAAGAAGACTGCAAAGACCTTTCTCTTTCACTGAGCCAGCGGGTTACTAAGTCTGTAAGTGATCTCTCATGGAGAGCCCCTCGCCACTCGTGGGCTTCGCTCATGAATGTAGTTGCATGGTTATATGTAGGTAGATCTTCAGAGGCCTGTATATCCATCCACAGCGTTCTTTCCAAAACACAGCGGCTCACCCAGACCACATTCCCCAGGCGCTGGGGCAGCCTGCTTTCTTTGTTGACAATAGTTTATGTATTGAGACGCTTCCATCCTTCCATCCTACTGGGCGTGTTCAGCAGGGTATCTGTCCTGGTTTTATAGTTACTGTTAGTTCCTGTCCTCAGTCAGCTCTGACCTCCTTCCTTCTGTCTAAATCTCTCGATACGATAGAGATGACCTGAATACCACTGGCCAAAAACCAGCAGCTTGTTAGTTATAAAATTAAAAAGTAAGAATATAAGGAAAGGTTCTTTCCTTATAAGATATGTAATGACCAGCAACTACAGCGTCTTTGGTATGTCTCTCTTCTCATAAATAAATACATTTACTCTATTTTCTTTCTGTCTGGGATTGTGGCTGGGAAATCAGTGTGGGTGAGAAGAGATGATACTTGAGCATAAACAGATTAAGAACTAATTTTGGAGGTTTAGTGATGAAGGAAACATACCAATTCCCTGGTCCCTACCTGTCTGATGGCCGATCCTTCCGCAGACACAGAGCCAACTGCTCTGTAGGGAAGGCTGCATGTTATTGCAAAGGATGGGAAGGAAGCGAGTCAATAGAGTAAAAAACAAAATCATGTTCTTTGCTGCCAAGGCATCCGGACGTTTCTACTCTTGGCTAGTGAGAGTTATCGGCGTAACAGGGCTCTCTGCTCTCTGCCTCGGTCCCCCCACACCATCAGCCCCCTCCCCTGGGCCTCCCCTCCCCTCCTTACCAAGGCTCCTCCCTCTCAAAAAGAAACATCAGGTTATTTTAAAACCGTGACCTGAGAAGGCCTCTAGGGCAAGCCCATGCAAGCTGCTTTCTGCAGCAATCCTAATTGCACATCTGCAGCAAAGCTGCCCCCAGTATCCGCCTAGAAGACAGACCCATGTTTCTACAACCAGACCAGGGGGCACCACTCTGCTGCTATGAGGAGTATACCATTTGATCGTTATTTTTATGAGATCATGCTCAGGAATATCATGTAAGACAAATGAAGGGAATGCCTGATACAAATTTCCCCCATTCACCCTACGTGCTTCTCTTCCTTTCCATTTAGCTACTTAAAAAGGTTGGAAATGTGATTCCTAATCACACCACTAGACCAGGTCCTTTATGCCAGGCCCCGTGGCCAGCTTGCCCCGTGGGCTCATGGCAGGAGCCGGTTGGTTTACCTGCCTCTGGAGACATGGCGTGGAAGGAAATGGGGTGAGGGAGAGGACGGAGGTGGGGAGCAAAGGAAAGGCCCGTGTTCAGCAGGTCCCAGAACTGACGTTATTACTCACATGTGTTGGGAAGCATTGGGGTACAGTTTTGAAAACTGTGGGGCCGAGTCCTCGGGGCCGTGGGGCGCAGCGTGGCTGATCACCATCATAATGGGCCTATGGGGATACATTCTCTTAGACATTTTGAAGTAATTAATGCTCTCGTTAGTGATTAAGTCTGTGAAGTAGTCCTGAAACATACATTTGACACAAAACAAAAATTACAAAAGGTGACATTCATCAGATCACATTTGAATACTTCTTTCTTCAGAAGCATCTCACTGAGTGAAGGTATAAGGTCTAAAGCAGGAAGGAAGATGATACTTCCCAAAGCAGCAAAACATCTTCTGTAACAGACAAAATCAGTTGCCAGTTACTTTCTAGGGTGGCTAGCTTGGTAACATGCAAAAATTGTATTTTGAGTAAGGTACAACTTAGCAATTAAGAAAGAAAAAAAGTCCAGTCCTGTTTGCCCAAGATAATGATCAGATCTGGCAATCCAAATGCTAGAACCCATGAAACACCGGATACATATTTCATTCTTAGGTTTCATTGATGTAATTCGTTGACAAAAAATTTAATTACTTCAAGGGCAGGAAACACCCACGCCCACTACAAATTCACAGTTGCAGAACACATACACACACACACACGCGCACACACGCACATGCACAAACAAAAGAAAAGGTCTTTTCTTTAAATTCAAAATTCACCTGTGGGAATTATACATTAATTGCTAATGAAAGCCATAGCCAAAATCTGGGTGCACATGGAAAAGCTGCAATATTTTATCAATTAATTCACTTGAAACACTAAATATGGGGAGCATTTGATTTCCTGCAGATTATACTGTTAATTGCACAACTAAAATGATACAGCTGCTGGGATTTGAGCCTGACTTGTTAATAAAATGATCCAAGCTGCAGTCTGAGGGACTGATGCAACTCTGTAAGGGGGAAGGAAGAAATGGAATGAAAAGGAGCGATGAAAACTTAAATTAAACCACCTGCTTCCTCTAAGTGGGTATCGTTGGCCTGGAGCTCCAGTACAAAGTTTATTCAGAAAGTGCCCAGGCAGCATTCACAGTGTCAGAGGCTCCCAGGCATGACTAATCACATGTAGATTCAGGGACCAACACAGCTGCAAAAGCAGTGCCCAAGGGAGGAAATCTGTGTCACATGTCACTGTGAGGACAACTCCACAGGCCATCACCTTCTTCCATGGGAGTGTCTGTTTCATTCCTTTTCTCACCAAAAAAAAAAGCCAGATATTCTTTCCGGACACAGTTGTCTTTGACACTTAATCAGCTGTGATAATGGGCAAGTTACGCTAATTTTAGTCTTTGGAGGGATTCTTGATTACTTTGCTCTCCTTAGGACAACAGGGAAAGAAAGGTTAATAGCTTGAACAAGGAGCATGAAAGCATCCCCACAGATAAAAAATGATAGCGGTGACAATTAGCGCACTTTGTAGGACATTGCTCAAATCTGCCTCCAAGGTCCCCGCCAGCTCTCAACTTTGTTGAGTCTGGAATCCTATTAGCAATGTTTGTGAATTCATTTGCATTCATTGTTTTCTGAAGGGGACGAAAGAGCGAGACTACAACACCTTATCTCCCACCAAGCTCCTCGAGCCCAAATCGGGCCAAGCATAAAGGCAGCACTGTGCCAAAATTAAATCAAGTTCCCTCTCTCTGATTTCTACCAATGGCTCTTTCGTAGTGATCTACGCTAGATAGAGCAGATTGTCGGCTTCTTTTAGATAAGTGAGGAAGAGCTGGGCATGGCTAGAAGGGAAGAGGTATTTTAGGCTAATTAGCAGGCTAAATTCGAAGGTATTTTCCCCTTCACTCTTGTCGTCTGAAACTTGTTTTATTTTTGGTTGGCAATCACAAAACCTTTGTGAATTTTAGAAAGTCTAATCTGGGATGGATTTGTTAGAGACACGGAGGGACGTGTCGATTTCAGTTTCTATGAACTGATTTGGAAATCCGGGGATTGACGGCCCCAGGGACTTTTGTGGACTCTCGTTCCTGTGGGGCCGATGTCCTTGTCACATATCAATGCTTGGTCAGACAGGAGGAAAAGCGAAGAATGTGGTTTCCCCGACCTTCGATAATTGCGCTTGTCTGCTCTAAACCTGAAGCCACAGACAAAATGCACTTTTACGCCAGTGAAAAGCGAAATGGTACAAGATGAACATTTGATTATGTGGACAAATCCTCTAGGGAGTAGAAAAAAAAAAAATCACAAGTCCGAGTGGAGGCATCTATGATTTTCTTGATGATACTTCATCAAAGGCTGATTGCCTTTCATCCTAATGAGGGAAAAAAGAATCACTATTCAAAGTCAGTGTTCCTTGAAAATCTTTTTCTTGCCTGGAGTTTAAAATTACCTTAAAATTTCTCATTCTAACATTGTGAGAACATAGAAAGCCAATCTCGTGGATAAGTTAACTCACTGAAAATGGCTTTTCCCCATTATGCACAAAGTAAATTGATGCAGCGTAAAAGTGGCTGAAAATTACCTTTGCATAATCAAATCCATGCTTTTCTTTGATGCCATTACGACAAACAGTGTAATTATAGAAACGAGAATTCTTGATTAATCCAAGCCATTCTCGCCATCCAGGAGGGATGTAGCTGCCATTATATTCATTGAGGTATTTTCCAAAAAAGGCTGCAAAGGGAAAAAAAGGGATTAGTTTCTCATATGAAATGATTAATCACAAATAAATGCATAAATGCATAAGTATGAAATTAGGATTTGAAAAAGGGGCAGTAAAACAAAAGTAAACGTTGGTAACGCCAAAATAATAGTGTAATAGCCTGATCCTTTGGCAAAGTGACACACGGACATTTTCCTTTTGAATAAATAAACGTAGTACCCATGTACATGGATTATAGCGCAATAAAATCACCATAGTGATCATGGTACTCGGGGTGCATCTGTTTCTTGTGGTTCTGCTAGAATAAAAGCAGAATGTACCCTTTTGTTAAGTTGATGTAACAGTCAGAGAAGTAGCCAGTGGAAATGTGGAATGCTGTCTCTGGGCACATAGTTGGGGGGGTGGTGCTGAAAGTTCAGTCTTGGTGAGAAAGTAAGTTTTCCAACTTACTATTTGAGAGTTATAAATTATAAAAACCCTATAGAAAAGTTTGTCTTTGTGTTTGCATATCCAGAATACAAATTTTCCAAGTCAAGGAGCCATGGTAAACTCCCGTGTCTTCAGCACATGGTAAGGGTTTTTATGTCACACATATTTTATGGCATTGGTGTTCACATTATGTATATTTTAGGAATGTGTCTATTATTGATAAGAAAAAATTCTGGTGACACAGAATTACTATGCAGATGACTAACTTTCATAGACTCATAGTCTAAGAGAAGTACATGGGACACAGACACTCTACTGCTCATCGACGAGGCCCCTGGAGGGACTTCACATTTGTAACTTTGGCATGTCCCACCTAAGGAAGGCCACTGGGCAACAGAGCTTACTGATCCTTTCAGAGGGAAACTTTGGATTTGGATTTGGTCCTCTGCCAAAGAGGACGAGAAGAGATGGGCAAAGAGGAGAGAGTAGGGCAGGTTGGGGTTTCGGGAACAAAATGGGTTAGATCTTGAAGTCAAATACCTTGTAACTATCAGAAGGGTAGCCAAAAATGTATTGTCGGCACACTTTTGAGAAAGAGGGTACTATTACTTTTCTTTCTTTTTTTTTTTTGATATGTTCACTTACTTTATTTATTTTTTTTTTAAAGATTTTATTTATTTATTCATGAGAGACAGAGAGAGAGAGGCAGAGGGAGAAGCAGGCTCCCAAGGAGCAGAGAGCCCGATGCGGGACTCGATCCCAGGACCTGAGCCGAAGGCAGATGCTTAACCATCTGAGCCACCCAGGCGCCCTGTTCACTTACTTTAATCACACTGCATACACCATGTTATCACCGCAGAATGCAAATTCAGGTTAGACAAGAGAGCTTCACAAGTGCAATAGAGCATTCTGGAGTATACCAAAGTTTGTGTGTCATGGCTGACCAAATCACCTTGCCGATAAATCATTAACCACTTCAATTACAGGTAATGTGTCAACATTTATGATTCTTACAGAGAAAATAAACAAACTGCATACATTTAAGAAGTGTTTCTCCTTTACCTTTGCATTAGCACTTAAAATCCACGCTTCTATTTCAAGATGACATTCAAAAGTTATTCTGATACCACAGCGGCGTAACTCTAACTCTGCAATTACAGAAAAGCCAAACTGGGATCCAGAGGTGAAGGTATTCTCATGTTTACATGCATGATTCTGAGACATACCCTACTTCTAAGAGGCTGTTACCAGATTTTTAGGTTTGGTTTAAACACACACACATTTTCATTTGTGGGGAAAGTGGAGAATGTTGTATTCCATGCACTGTTCGAATGGGTTCTTTAAGAGCCAACCAGCCCTCCAAACTGCAGGATTCAATCAGTCTGCAAGACAAGGAAGGTACTATTTCTAATAGTTGTAATCTCACCAGGAAGGCAGGCATAAACAAGCACTATTCTGGGTAACCTAGATGGTTGGTCACCCTAGTAGCCATATACGTAGCCTTCCCCTTAAGTAGAAAGGAGCAAAGAAATTTTTATATGTGTATATGTAGGTGTGTGTGTGTGTACGTGTGTGTGTTGCACACACACACACTTATACCTACACATCTATGCATATGTAGTACACACATGCGTGCAAGCTTTAATTTTTCTGATTTTTAAAGGGCTGCCATCTTTTGTTTTAGGGAGAAACTATGGCTAATCCGATGCCTTCCATGTCAAAGCCACTGTGTATCTTCACTAAGCTGGCTTCACAAGTGTCTCCACTTACACACACGAAGAAAGATAGTTCCTGGACTACAGGCCTGGTAAGATGAAAACAGATCCCAGAATCAGGCACTTTATCAGTATCGCCCTTAAAGCACACATTTCTGAATCTCAGCATTGTCCATGGTACATCGTTTCTGTGTCTTGACGGGCTAGCTAGCTCGCTTTCATCCTGATACACAGCTACACGTAGGATACGTTTTCCTCACTCTTAATAGGCTTGTCTGGAACAGAATGAATCCTTTGCCCTTCCGAGTGCACGTCTCTCCTCAGATACCCTTTTCTTCTCTGAGTGTCATAGTCATCTTCCTGGTTGACCAGGCTCAGCACCCCAGAGCCTTCCCCGGTTCACCTGCTCCTTTGGTCTCCTTGCTGAGCAAGCGCCACCACCTGAAGATTCTACGTGGATAATAGCTCTCGAACCTGCCCCTCTTTCTCCGATTACTCGATGCCCCTCATGAATGCTCACAGTCTCCTGCCAGAGCCCCTACCCAGCCTCCCGGGTCTTTCCACTCTTAGTGCCACCTTCCTGAAGACCGGCTCTGGTGACATGACCCCATTGTCACAATCGTGGATGGACCCCCCCTCAAGTTTCATTTGATAGAATCAAGTTTCACTTGATAGCATGTCATGCAAGGCCACCTTTGGATCTGGACAAAATCCCTCTATTTCCAATCCCAGCCTGCATTTCTGTTTATTTGTCCCTCTCTCCGGAGAGTGTGTTTTCTCCATTTGCTCTGGTTTTCACCTCTTACAGCCTTTGCCTGTGCTAGCTCCCTCATCTCCCCGATGTGTATCAGGGCTAGACCAGGTGCCCTTCTGATCCCAGTCTTTACCCAGTCCCACAGCAATTTGTCTCTGTGGCTCTGTGGCTCGAATGCCATCTTCCCTTCCTTCCTTGTGCTATAGTCCTGCTCGTATGTAAGGTAATCCCCCTTAGCCTGCAAGGCTGTGAGGGTGAACTCCGCCTTTGCCTCATCTCTATACTCCCCCTGCTCCCCATCCTTGCACATAGCCTAGGGGCTTCATAGGTTTTGTTTCCTGCACTGGGGCTCATGGGCCTCCACGTATTCTGGGGATTCTACAAGTTCTAGACTGATGGTTTCACTGGAATTATTAGTGGCTGAAGTTGCTATTTCTGATGAGATTTATTTTCTTTGAAGAGTTCACTCAAGTCCGAGAAACACAGCGATGTTTATTTGTTGAATGAGTGTTTATATGTTGAGTCTGCAAATGAGTAAATCCATCAGGTGGTCAGTTGGCCAAGCGCCCACTGCTTGATTACTCTGCCAGGCCCCAGAGCAGACTGATGTGCGTGGGACTAAGTGTTAGAGGATCTCAGGTCGGCTAGGACTCAGGATTTTTCCCTCTGAGCTGACTATGTGCAGTAGGAATTCTAATGAGGGGTTCTCGTCTTCAGAGACCAACCCTCTTTAGAATCACAGAGAACCACAAGATGATTTTCCTTTCTGACAAAAGGTAATAATGACTTTGAGTCAGAGGCAGCACACGAGGGTCACACCCCGCCAACATGACTTCAGAAGGGGACTATTTCCAGGAACTTTGCACTTAATAACCTCAGGCCCTGCTCTTTCTTTTGGTCTGCTCCTCATCCCCAGGGCCCCCCCCCCCCCCCCACTTTTCTCTCCTTTCGTCTTAAAAGCAGCAGAAGAGTACAGTGGTTTGGAATATAGACCCGGAAGCCGGCCTGCCTGGGTTTAAAACCTGGCCGTGCTGTTTGCTAGCTATACGCCCACAGGCAAGTCACTTGGCCTCTCTTCACCTCCAGTTCTCCCATCTGTAAAACCATGAGGATGATAATAAGAACAGTGGTAGGGTTGTTGTGAGAATCCAATGAAGTAAAACATATGTAAAGCGCTTCGAACAGTGCCTGGCACCTAACAAGGGCTTATTAAATACCGCTGCTGCCTGTATTATTATTAGCCGCACCATTACCATCATCCTCCCAACCCTGTGTCCTGATCTGAAGTACTTTACCATTCTGCAGTAGGACGTCTTGTCTGAGTTCTGTACTTGGGCGTCTGAAAACATTTTTCGAGAGGTTACATCTTTTTCTCCCCAGTCAGACTTATTTTGTGGCAACCAATTCCCATTTGGCTTACATTTCCCTGCTTCATTAGTTTTTAGATTTTTCCTTTTTCTGCCACATTCAGTTTTGTTCTCCGTTTTTCCCTCTGGGGGCAGCCATGACAGGTCTTTCCTGCCTCATTGTTGTCCTTGTTTGGTTTTTTAGCGCTGCTTTCCACCCATTGCCATGGCTATCGCCCCTCCCTTAATCCTCCCCTTACAAACTCTTCCTTCGAGTCTCTTAATAGTCCTTGTTACTGGCTTCAGAACTCCCTCCAGGTTTTCAGTGTCTTTGTGCTAATGGAGTGTAAAATATGTACTCAGGATTCCAGATGTGCCCTCACCCATCACACTCGTTCCAAGAGAGACCAGGACCTCATGCGTCACCACGCGGCTCCCCTGGTGCTGTTGGCTTCAAGTTCCTCTGGCCTTTCTTGTTGCCTCGTAACATTGAGACTCATTTGTAATCACCCCTGGCCTCTTTCAACATTGTGCTTCCTGGCAGCGCTCTGCAATTGATTATCTGGGCTTCTAATTATTTTCCTCCAGATGTATTAAATCTCTTTCTCCCTCCCTAAGGTGAATTTCGTTTTCTTGCCCATAATGCCATTCTATTAGGTGTAGTACGAAGTTTTTCTTATCCTTTGGCACTGGCAATTCAGTCGATTTACTACTATGGGAATATATCTCGAACACACCATCTACCTGTCCTTCTCTATCATTCTCTTCTCTGAGACACCATTAAACACTTCCCTTTATGGCTACTTAAGAAGGTGGTAGGGGGGTCAGGTGACAGGGAGAAAGAACAGAAAGACCTGATTATAATTACTGTTGACTTTAGGCCATGCTACTTCTGTCCAGGACTATCTGTTGTTACATAATACTTTAAAAAAATTTCCCTTCAAATCTTTTGAAACAAAGGCCTTTCAGTCAGCAATAGGAACTATCCAAAGATTTCTGATGCTGTGGAGAAGTTAAATCTTATTTAATGTAACAAATGATACACTAATTGAGCTCTTACTCAATCAATTGTCATTGATAGGCTTGGGGTCACAGGATTTTACTGGTAGTAACTGACAAACTAACAATATACATAATTTTGAACCAAGTTAAAACTATAATTCCCCAACTAGACTGTAAGTCTAATGAAGACAGGGATCTTTCTTTATATGTCTTCATATCCCAGCATTTAATGTAATTCCAGGTATATGTAGTTCAACGAATGTATGGTAACATAAATAAATTTTGTAAAAGAAAAAGACATGAAAGCAGAAAATTGATTCCTTTGTCCAAATTATTTTGTTACAAAAGAATGTTTTACAAAAGAATTTATTGCAGCTCTCCTTTAAATATTGCCCCTTCTACTCAAATGATATGAAGTAAAATGAGTATGACTAAAATTCAATTCACATGTGATTTTATGTATCATGTGTTCTGATTGTAACTTGAACACTACAATCTTTAAATGAATCAATATAAAAATTATAGGGAGAGATTGTTACTTTTACCTTAAAACTTAATGCCAGGTTTTACATTCAAGTCTATACTCTCACAAGAAATTCACACTAAATTTTTTTTTTTGAGCGGATAGTCAGGCAGGATATTCATTTTTATGATAGATAATCCAATATCCTTCCCACTTCACTTGTCAGAACATAAAATGCAATAGACATGTTGCTGTATTTTCCCCTTTTGAACATTTAAGCTGTTGGAGAGTCATATTTTCCATGAGTAAAGTTAGAAAAAATTCCGGCTGTAGCCAGTCCAAAAATATGCCTCAGTTCTGAGAAAGAAAAATCATGTCATACGATGGTAAATATAATATTGGATCAATTCAATCCATTGAAATCCACGTATCCTGGATGCCTCCCAAAATCAGCCTCATAGTAATTTGTCTTCTCGGAGTTATTCTTCATAAAACTGATTACTGCGTTGTGCTTTTCTCTCGATGAATATTTATATGTATGATACATATTTTAGTCTCTTGCATTATTTTTCTTAGGTTCTCAGCTAAACGTTCCAAATAATGTATTCATTATTAGAAAAATGATAAAATCTTTATGTATCGGCTTTTCCCCCTCTAGTTTAGTGGCTTATAAATAATTATGTTGGTTTAATACCTCTTCACTGATTCTCTTAACTTCCTAAAATGCCTATCATCCTGATGTGCTTGTGTATTTTCAAATGGGTCTCTGTCCCTGGTTAGATCAATAAACTATTGTCACAAAGGCATCTTTGCTTCCTAATCGCCTGGCACACTTCAATATTTTCCCATCAAAGATAAATTTAAATTGTATAGATCTCTATCACTGCCATTTTCGTCTTCCAATTTGTACTTTTGTCTGATTCACTAAGGGGCATATCAACATTTAATTTCTTCTGTGCAGATCATCCTTCTTCTATTTCTAACTATTCTGAAAAGTCCTTGTTCCCTTTAAAGAACTCCTTTTCCTCTGTACAATGACTCACTATAAATTCAATTATTACCTAAGTGTCTAGACCCCCGAGCAGAAAGAAGGTTGGCCTCGGAATCAGACTTCGCTTCCAGGAGCAAGTCTTCCATCCCCGGAAAAGACAACTGGGCTACACAAAGAGCCTGACCGTTGTCATCGGGACAGCCTTTTTTTTTTTTTTTTTTAAGATTTTATTTATTTATTTGACAGAGAGACAGCGAGAGAGGGAACACAAGCAGGGGGAGTGGGAGAGGAGAAGCAGGCTTCCCGCTGAGCAGGGAGCCCGATGCGGGGCTCGATCCCAGGACCCTGGGATCATGACCTGAGCCGAAGGCAGACGCTTAATGACTGAGCCAGCCAGGCGCCCCGTGTCATCGGGACAGCCTTATGGTGCACAGTGTCATTCAAGACCCAACCCTCACAGGTAGGGTTGCACACTGGCAAGAACCCTGAAGACCAAGGTCCTGACACCTGCTCTCCCCATTAGAACATCAGATGTGTCACTTTTGATCTTGTTGGCAGAAATTTGCTCACCTGAAAATAAGGGACTTGAACTAAATTCTCTCTGTTTTATCCAAGCTCTTATGATCTATTGTAGGGTAGATACAGCATAGTCTAATTGAAACAAGTACCAGAATACGCTACACTTCTTAGAAGCAACCGATTTATTTCTATCTTGGTGACCCGGTAAACTTCGCAATGGATGGCATTTCGATTTTTGCTTTTGCCATCTGGAAACTTAGTTCCCCACATAGGCACCCTTTCTCCACAGCTCCACGGTGCGCACTTTGTATACCAAGCTTTGCCTTGACTTTTACTGGTATGACTCTTCATTTCCATTTGCCAGGGTCCTTACTGTTCTGTATCCTGCTATGTTTTATGTGTCTCTGAGGGCACTTTGGAATGAGGCATGACAGAAACGTACGTAAAGAAATAAGATGATGGAAAAAGGAAAGACTCTGGAGTCAGATGTGATGGACCCATCCTATCACTGATTAGCCTGTGACAACTCTCCTTAGTCTCTGTTTCGTCTTTGGTAACACAGGCAAATCCTTTCTTCCAAAGTTGCCCGAAGAATTAAGTGAGACAATTTAGCTAAAGTGCATGCTGCATGGTAGGTAAGCAAAAAATACTAATTTCCTTCTTTTCCCTCTTTCTTTTTTCTCCCTAGTTTTATTGAGGTATTATTGACAATCAAAAATTGTAATATACTTGGGGCACCTGGGTGGCTCAGTCTGTTAAACGACCAACTCTTGGTTTCAGCTCAGGTAATGATTTGGGGTCATAGGATCAAGCCCTGGGTTGGGCTCCATGCTCAGTGCGGAGTCTACTTGTCCCTCTCTCTCTCCCTGCATTTGTGCATGCTCTCTGTCTCTCTCTCAAATAAATAAAATCTTTAAAAAATTGTAATATATTTAAGGTGTACAATCTGATGGCTCAAAATACATAAACACTGTGAAATATTCACGACCTCCAAGCCAACCAATACATCCATCACCTCATTCCTATACTATGTTCCTTTTTTTTTCTTTTATGGTGACAACACCAACCCTCTTAGCAAATTTCAAGTGTACAATACAACACTGTCAACTAGGGTCCCATTGCTGTACACAATCTCTTCAGAACTCATTCATCTTCTTGCTTTTTCTTGATCTGCCCTGAAACAAATTAGCAAAACCTAGTGGATCACTCTAAGTCCTGGCAGGGTTCTCTGTGTCATCCTGAATCTCTATTTCTTATGACAGACATCATCCATATCACTCTGGATATGGGGAGAGTCCCGACCCTTCAAGCTCTCTATCCGCTACTAGGTTTTAAATCATAGAGAGCCTGGAAGTTGAAAGGCATCGATGTCACATGATGCTTCTCAGGAACAAAACATAATCTGGTGGTTAAAATCAGGAACCAGGCATTAAGGGAACATTTCTCTGAGTTGGTCACACAATATTTGAAATCCCCACCTCAGTTATAAAACAGAGCCAAGTACATTTGCTGTCTCTAAACCCTACAGGGATGTTTGATGGATTCGCAAAGTGCCTTTGAGCTCTCAGATGAAAGGTGCCATAAATTTAAATCACTTACGTGAGAAAACACACTTAGGATAAGGCACTCTGAGTAACCTAGTTTCTTTCCAAAGCATAAGCAAACACCCTTGAGAGTCACGGGAAGAGCTTCCTCTCTGAATGGAGATCTTGAGATGCTTGTGAATGACAATGCTATCATAGTCAAAATCAATATTTTTATCCATAAACAACAAGTATTAAGTGCCCACAGAATGTTCTGCAAAGAAACAAATGGCCTCATATTTTTCAAGTGCAGTGGGAAAGATTCATTTCATTTTTTAAAGGTACTTAAGAGAATATATTTTTCTGAAATCCTTTACTTTTAAATCTTCAGAATAGAGAAACTGTAGACCTAAAAATCATTTCCAGTGAGCTTTAGTGATGATATCCTTAAATCTTATAAGTCTAGGTGGCTCTGAAAAAAAACATTTTTGCTCTACAGTTCTTCTATAAACATCCTTGTTGCCTTTCATGAAGAAGCATTCAGAAAACCCAAGGAGAGCATCAACATGCTGAGAATTCTCTTAGCCTTTATTCAAAGGCTTTGGGGGCTAACCTTACCAGAAGGAGCCTTGCTTCTTTCTTAGAAAGACTGGCATGACGTTTATGACTTCTCTTGAAAGAGATCCCTAATTTTCAAAAGACCAACTAACCAGAAACCTTTTCTTGCCTACTTAAGATTGGGGATGCCTTCCCTTCTCGGAAGATGGGCGTGAACATCTGGGACCTAAAAATAACCACAACCTGAGCTAAAGAAACTCCAAATTCTATCATTTAGGAATGAATGAATAAATGAATCAAAAAGGTACACCCCATTGGTTTCTTCATTCGGTTATTTATTAATTCAAAAAATCATTTTGATCACCTATTGCGTCCCAGATCTTGGAGTAGATGCTAAGCAGTTTCAAAATATTTGATGATTTCTCACTGAAAAAATCAGCAGAAATGTACTGACACCTTAAGACAAGCCTCAAGCTGTACCATGATCCCTTGAGATCTGGGAGGTTGAGGTAAGCAGGTAAATGGGGGTGAAAGCTCTTCTGTTGCGGATCCTCTTAGAAAATTCCAACCATTGGGTGCTCTGATGAATATAACATTTTCATAATGTGCCCACTGAGAATCACTTTTTTCTAAGGGATCTTGCATTGGTACATTCTTCAGAGTGAAAAAGGATGGGATGGGGAGGATCCTGATAGCGAAGAGAAAAGCCTACACTACTTCCAATTATTGTAACTTTATATATTTCATTACACGAGGCATTTCCCTGTATCTAAGAAGTACCATCAGAGGTTCATTGGCTAGCAAGTCCACCTTTACCTGTTCTGTAGCCAGTGTTGTTAAGATATACAGCAAAAGTCCGAGGTTCGTGCATCGCCTGCCATGAAGGTGAGGAGCAGTTCTCATTGTTGGTGTAGACGTTGTGGTTGTGCACATACTTTCCGGTGAGCATGGAGGACCGGGAGGGGCAGCACATAGGGGTGGTCACAAAAGCGTTGGTGAAGGTGGCCCCCCCGTGCTCCATAATCTTTCTTGTTTTGTTCATGACTTGCAGGGACCCTGGAAGGCACAATTCCAGCATTGTTTAGCAGAGCGCACCACACCACGAATGCCCATTGATGTCATGTCACTCAGTGACTCTGTTCCCCTGATTTATTAATTTCCCTCCATTGGCTTGAAGGAGTTGATAATTTGACAGCTCTCATTTCCAGAACAAAATTAAACATTTGGGATCCTACCATCTCAAGCATTTTGCAGAATAATAAAACTCATTTCAGCTTCTCCTCTCCTTACTCACAAAGAAAAAAAAAAATGCAGGCTAATCTGATCATTAAAGCTAGAATTTTAGATATGGAGAAAATTCAAAGGCCAGCAGCCTTTTGAAGATTACAAGAGAACAAGAGCCTGTTACACAGGGCATCAAACCCCCAACCCACCACATATGCGCAACGCTTGTGACATTGTTGAGGTTACTACTTACAGTGTTTTAATCATAGGAAACTAAAGAGGAAAACCATTTTTTTTCCTGTTAAGTAAAAGTCCCTCCAAAATGCCTGTCTTTAATTAAAAAAAAATCTTTATTGTAACTTGGTATCCTCCAGCAAAGTCACCAAATACCCTCCAGTTTTTCCATCAGGATAGCACTGCCAGTTTATACTTTCACCTGTTTACGTGTAATATTAAAAGATAGATTGTTTGCTTATGAAAGAGCAATGATTCTATTGCACTCAAAAGTATTTGCACAGAGTAAAGTATTCCATTTTGACTGCGAAGGATGAAATTGTAACACAAGATTGCCGAGGAAGAAAAAAACGACTTCGATTACTCTATCCAGCCAAATACTGTTGCTGAAACACATCCAAATACTGCAGAAAAAAAGCACAGGCTAGAATTCAATAGTCTTTTCAGGACTTGTCAAGAAATGCACTACAGAGCACCACAGCCAAGCCCATTGCATTTGAATCCTGGAGCCTCACATTTCCAACAGGTCCCACTTCTTCCAAAGAAAGGGAGAAAGTCTATGTAGTTTTCCAGCAAGGAAGGAAATCGTAATGCAAACCAGGCAAGCATTCAGAGCAGAAGTGTGCAATGGTCCAAAAAGCCACAGTTAGCCTGATTTTTTCACGTATTAGTTCTTACTGTTCACATGAAACATATGAAAACAGGAGGAAGGTTTCTAATTGGGTCTCATTAGAGCTCCCTAAAACAGGCTTCAGTTAGGAGGATTCCGAACTGCTTTTTCTCCTCTGGTTGTCTTCGGCGGATCAAGCAACCTTTTTGTAATTGGTGAATAACGTGGAGTGAGTGCCCACTTCATGCTGAACATTCTATCAACCTCAGCACTCTGGGTTGCTCCCCCAAGTGTAGCATTGACAAAAGAAATGGAAAATTCTCTGCTGCCTCAGTCTTTAGCGGTAAACTATCTAGATGAGAACCGACATATAGAAACCACTTGGGGCTATTTGCAAAGCCACGTAAGAGTGTGGAGACAGCAGTAGCAGTACAAATAAGGTTAGGGAGGACCGAAGGGGATGTTTGATGAGAGTTCTGAAACAAGAGACGAGGACAAATGGAAGGAGAGCAGGAAGAAAAACACAAGACGGGTGAAGTGTGTTCGTGGCAGCATGGGGAGGATGGTGTGTGGGCTCTGGAGGTGGGAGGAAGTCGAGGGTTGCGTACAGCACACTGATTTCCTAGGATGAAAAAGAATATGGGGAATTCTCTTGATGAAACATAGAAGGTAGAGTTAGTGAATGGCTTCGAGGCTGGGCACAGATATTTGGATTTGATAGAATAGCCAAAATGAAGGCAGAATGGTTTCTCTGTCAAAGGAATGAACGACATGATATGGAAAACGTCTTTGAGGGGTGTTGTTGTGGCAACGGGGGATGGAGGTATGTGCATGGAGGAGGAAATAGGCTGGTCCACCAAGGTTATAGCTGAGAGGTCGCTAAAGCCATTAGGCCATGAGGTGATACAGACTTGAACTGGACTGTGCCTCTAAAATGGAGGGAGGCTCGAAGAAACAGATCCAAGAGATGTTGTCATGCATCAGAAGATAATGAGTTGACTAATAATACCTCAACGTTTTCAGCACAGGAAGAAAACTGGAAAAGTAATGGTTTCACTGTCACTCAAGGAGTAACTAAAAAGACAGATGCCCTGTAGAAGATCAAGGAAGTCCATTTCAGAAATATGTTTTATATTTATTGATCAGATGGGGGAAACATCCTGGAGATGGAGATAAATAGATGGATACATGGGAGTGGGGAGAGAGTGAAAGGTAGATGGTCGCGTCTATTCACTTACTCCTCTCTCCTCTTTACACCTCTGCAGTGCTTACTTAGTGTAGTATCTTGAATTTTGGGAAAACTCAGCAAACACTACTGATGGATTTTCATTGCCTACTATGCTCTTTATTACAAAGAATGGGCTATCAATTTCCTTTATGAGCCTTAGCTGAACTCATATTAAAAAAAGCACTGGACGAACCATGAGAGACTATGGACTCTGAGAAACAAACTGAGGGTTTTAGAGGGGAGGGGGTGGGGGGATGGGTTAGCCTGGTGATGGGTATTAAAGAGGGCACGTACTGCATGGAGCCCTGGGTGTTATACACTCAAACAATGAATCATGGAACACTACATCAAAAGCTAATGATGTAATGTATGGTGATTAACATAACATAATAAAAAAATTAAAAAAAAAAAGGCACTGGAAACCATCCTCCAAGGTCCTGAATCACCTGCAATCTCCTGTTTACAGACTCATTCAGATTGCAAATATAGGATGGTAGGTAGAAATCGGATCTAAGGTCAAATAATATACAAAGTGGTACCAAAACTTAGCCCAATTCATAATCTGGACTTGCCCCAGCAAGGGCTCCCCTCCCATTCTAAATGTCACTCTTTTAATGAACTAGGCAGATTATGTTGAGGTCCTAAACAATCTGTCCAAATTCCAACCAGTCCCCAAATCAAAGGGATTGATGAGGACATTTGGTCCCCGGAGTCACCGTGACCACTGCAGCCCCAACATTAGGATTCGTAAAAGTGGGTATCTGGCCTGAAGTTTCTCAGTAAAGAATAGATTCTGAGACAATGTTCCTTCAACTTTATTTTTATTTATTTATTTTTTTTAAAGATTTTATTTATTTATTTGAGAGAGAGAGAGAATGAGAGAGAGCACATGAGAGGGGGGAGGGTCAGAGGGAGAAGCAGGCTCCTCGCTGAGCAGGGAGCCTGATGCGGGACTCGATCCAGAGACTCCAGGATCATGACCTGAGCCGAAGGCAGCCGCTTAACCAACTGAGCCACCCAGGCGCCCCCTTCAACTTTAAACATCACTTGGAGAGCATGTTATATCAGAATTCTGGGCCCGCCCTGTGATGCTGATTTCAGAAGACTTGGGGAGGCACCAGAGAATTTGCACTTCCAACAAGCTCCCTGGTGAGGCCTCTTCTCCCTGTCCATGGACCACACTCGCGCTCAGAGAAGTAGTCCGGGTTGGACACAGAAGCAGGGAAGCCGAGAGCTGGACGAGACTTTAGCAGGTGCCTCTAGGCGGCTCAGCCCACTCCCGAGGCTGTAAGATATGGCAGACCGGAATCGGAAACATCCATGTCATGCTTACTGTCAGCCAGGTTCTCTTCTGAGCCCTTCACACTCATCAACTCATTTAATCCTGACGATAAGCCTTCATAGCAGGTGCTCTTACCTATTATTCCCATGTAAGTATCCCAGATGATAAAACTGAGGGGCAGAAGGGCTAAATAACATTCCGAGGGCCACACATGGCCTAGGTCGCCAAGCCCAGAAGCAAATGCAGGCAATCGGCTCCAGAGACCGTGTTCTTAAGCTCCATCTAGGCTGAGTACCAGCTGTAACACTGACGTTTTCAAGACCGAGAAACAGAAAAGGTGTCTGCTCATAGTCAAGATACGTCTCACTTTCCGCAGACTGATATTTCACCTAGCCTCTTAAAGGAGACACTGACACACACGAATGCCGGCCTCCCACGCACCCTCCCCCCAAGGGCTGAAGGATCCCGGGAGCTCAGGCCCAGCGAGGGCTGAGATGTGTCTGACCTCATCGCTGGCGTGAAATGCCACCTCTGGTCTTGGTGGGTTCTCCGCAGATGATGGAGCGCAGGAACCCTCCCTCTTCCCTGTGAGTTAGTATGCAACGGAAGGAAAGCGCGAGGCACCTTCTTTCTCATGGCGGTGCGATGATTAATGTCAGGCAGCGACACTGCCTCGCACCGCCTCCCTCACTGAGGGAGACCGCGCCACTGACTTTTCCTTGGGAAACTCTCCCAGAAGCTGGTCTGTAATGAAACTCATCGTTCCGCACTTACAGCTGTTGAGATGAATGAATGGGACGATGCCCTGCCTCGCTGTTGGAAGAGCTCAGTCTGGTCTTAAGCTGCAACTGCTCACCTCTCTGAGGTCAGGCCTTCAGGTGCCTAAAACTCCAATCGTGCTGATTCTCAGTTATTCGAACAATTATTTCATAGGAATGAGAAGAGGCTTAAGGCCGAAGACTCGTAACAAGATTCACAAGGCAGGGCTTAGGAGGGTAAGAAGGGGAAGAGAGAGCCCTGAACTTGAACTGGAGGGAAAACATCTGGATTTGGTCACAGATCAGCTTGAGCAAGTCACCTACTCTTTTTTGGTCTGAATGTCTCATCTGTAAAGTGGAGCTAAGAATCATTCCCCAACTAGATCACAGGGCTGTCGAGGAGCAAATGGCCCGACACTCGCTGTTAGAGCACTTCACACAAGGAGTGTTGTCAGGGGCACTGGAGTTTCACTGTGCGCTCACCTCAACCCACCGTGTTAATTTCCTCCTGTCTTTTTCATCCCCATGTCCATAAGCTACATCTGAATTCCAAAAGCAGGGGTAAGAGTAAACAGGTTGCCATAGACTGAATACTAGTGTCCCCCGCCCCTTGCCCCCCCCGCCCCTGCAAACACATATGTTGAAACCTAACGACCAGGACGATGGTATTAGGAGGTGGGGCCTCTGGGAGGCGATTAGCTCATGAAGGTGGAGCCCTCATGAATGGGATTAGTGCCCTTATATGAGAGACCCCACTAGGCTTCCTTGCCCCTTCTGCCATGTGAGGATACATATAAGACAGCCATCTGTAAGCTAGAAAGTGGGCTCGCACCAGACACTGAATCTGCTGGCTCCTTGATAGTGGACTTCCCAGCCAACAGAACTGTGGGAAATAAATGGCTGGTGTTTATAAGCCACTAAACCATCCATTTTGTGATAGTCTGTTCACGACTAAGACAGAGGTCAGTGATCATTTCTCTGTTTTGAGACTTAAAATGTTAATGCTGGCTTATAGTTAAAAATATCAATTCTCTCCCACCCCACATACACTGTCCCCCTACCTCCCCTTGCGCAAGAAGCCTGACTTCGTTATCACTTAAAATTGTCCTTGGAGGTGGAAGCCTGATGAGGTTGCTATGAAGTGACTGTCACTGGGTCCAGGAGCTGGTGTGGGGGCACTGCTGACTGGCCTGGCTTGAGGACAGAGAAGGTCCAGGCCACAGCTGAGTCCCAGGTCTGCCAAGAAAAGCTGTCCCAGCGCCAGAGCTCCAGGTGGGGACTAGGGATGTCTGCATTCTTCCTGCAGGGGTGGGGATGCTTTAACAGCAATCAGCTACAGACGAGGCTACTGCTGGGTCAGCAGCGACTGGGAGGGGAGAAATGGCACTCTTCAGGAGTCCTGCAAGATCCACCACGTTTGCACTTTCAGTGGAATTAAAAAAAAAAAAAAAATCCAGACTCCAGGAACAGTACTTTGGATGGAGTATGGGATAGGTTACTGGGACCGGATGGGACCATGGCCAGGAATTTAAATCATTCTACACACTCCAACTCATTTATTCTCACATCATCTGTGTGAAAAAGGTCAGCAGAGAGAAAATGTCCAACTTCTCTGAATGACTTTTCCAAAATTACACAGAGAGCTTGAATTACTTCATTTACATGTCAAACTTTACAACAAAACTTTATCTTTCGTGATTCAAGTGTCTTAGTGTTTGATTTATTCAATGTTTTGTACTATGAAACATTAAAGTTTTCATCAAGCCTGTTTATCACGGTCTGGAAAACTCACAAACCCAGAAATTCAATGATAAATATTGCCATCGTCATCCCTTAAGGAAACTCCAGGCATGTGGGGCTCAAATACACCTAGCTTCCTAGAGAGACACACCTCCTTGCGGACTGCAATGGTTCATGCTTTGATGAACAATAATGACAAGCAAGCACAACTCTTAATTAATTGTGCAGTGTTGTTTCTAGATGTCCTCATTTTATGATGAGCTATGGTTAACGCTTTAAATATATAAATGGTCTGTACTAAATACCTCCAGATTCCATTGCTATTTTCTCACACCAACAGTTATTTTTATAGTAAAGTATGAAACCTTAAACAGTGATAATTCCAATATTAAAAAAGGCTATATTGATCGGTTCAATATTTTAATTCTGAAAGCATAAGAAAAAAGTAACATGATAAAAGAGTACACCTTTTTCTACCAAAACCATGGGATGGGTGGAAAAAACCCCAGATATTTCAGTGAAAACCAAAGGGAAGAAACAAGATTGGGGAAGAAAGGACTAAGAAGCAGAAAATAAATCTGTCTGGAGTGTCTCCAGGTCACTAACACTCATTACTCCCCCCCCACCCCACTACCCCGCCAAAGAGCAAAAGGCCATTAAAAGAGGAGGCTAATTTCTTAGGGAAATGGACTGAAAATGTCTACAGGGTAGGATAGAGAGGTAGGCAAGTGAAGGTAACCAGGTATAAGAAAAATCAGGGAGCTTTCATCTTTTCTGCTTTTCACATTTGGTAGAGATGTGGGTGTAGAGCGCTTTCTCTGACCATGAGAAAAACTGCAGTATGGACATGATGGTAAATGGCTCCATGACCTAAATGTTGGGGAGCAACGGAGAGTGGTGGGGGCCATGATGACCTGAGGACATGCTCCACCTAGTGGGGCAACTCTGACTCCTCTTCAAACATCTGCCTAATTGCTGTCTCATGGGAATGCAAGCTCTCAGGCTTCTGGATTTTCCAGAAAGGTCAGAATCTGGATTTTTTTTTTTTTTAACATGAAATCATCTGATTTTTAAAATGTTACCTTAATTAAAAAAAAAATACACTGGTCAAGCAAACCACATCTGTGGGCTAGCTCAGGACTATAGATCCCAATTGTGACCTCTGATTTAAAAAAACAAAATATTTCCATGTATTTATGGTTTCTTAATTCCATGTATGATCTGAAAGAAGCAATGGGCCAGTGTTACTGAGATGTTAGCATCAGCCCAGTTTCCTAAGAATTTAACAAATGCCACATTGAGTCAGATCAGCTCCACAGTTTGTTCCTCAGAGTGGCACCAAGGGACCCTTTTGGAAAGATTTAGAGCTTAATTTCTTTGACTCTAGTCTCAGAAAGTTCATGGAGTTCCACAAGCATTTTTTATTTTGTTCTTTTTGATTTATTTTGTTCTTATTGATTTATAATGCCTCAAGTACAGGAAAATACTAGAATAATGTGTCTCTTAGCTTTAATATTTTTATTATATATATATATATATTTTTTTTTTCTTTAAAAAGGTTTTTTTACTGGATCTTTCTTTTTTTCTTTTTAAAAATTTATTTAAATTCAATTAATTAACATATAATGTATTATTAGTTTCAGAGGTAGAGGTCAGTGATTCATCAGTCTTATATAACACTCAGTGCTCATTACATCCCATGCCTTCCTTAATGTCCATCCCCCAGTTACTCCACTCCCCGCCCCTCCAGCAGCCCTCAGTTTGTTTCCTATGATTAAGAGTCTCTTAATCCTATGAGAGTCCTATGGTTTGTCTCCCTCTCTGATTTCATTTTAATTTTTCCTCTCTTCCCCTATGATCCTCTGTTTTGTTTCTTAAATTCCACATATGAGTGAGATCATATGATAATTGTCTTTCTCTGATTGACTTATTTCTTTTAGCATAATACCCTCTGGTTCCATCCACGTCATTGCAAATAGTAAGATTTCATTTTTTTGATGGCTGAGTAGTATTCCATTGTATATATATACCTATCACATACTAGGTCACAAATCAGGTCTCAACCGGTACCAAAAGATTGGGATCATTCCCTGCATATTTTCAGACCACAGTGCTTTGAAACTTGAACTGAATCACAAGAGGAAATTTGGACATAACTCAAATACATGGAGGCTAAAGAGCATCCTACTAAAGAATGAATGGGTCAACCAGGAAACTAAAGAAGAATTTAAAAAATTCATGGAAACAAATGAAAATGAAAACACAAATGTTCAAAACCTTTGGGATGCAGCAAAGGCGGTCCTAGCTTTAATATTTTTAAATGCTAAACTCTTAAATTTAAGCTTTTAAAAAAATTTAATATTTGATGATAATTGCTTCAGATGTCGTTTTCAAACTTTAAGGCAAAATGTGGAAATATCATTGATATTCTTGGTTACTGCTCCTCCAGAGGAAATCATCATCCCAAAGTTCATGTTGATCATGTTCATGTGTGTTTTTCTAGCTTAAAAGAAAGCGTAAATCTTCTACCTATTAATATAGTCTAAAAACCTGAACTACTTACAAGTACAGACACGACCTAAGCTACTTCTTAAGTTGTGCAAAAAGTAAATCCAGACATAAAGGGACCAGTGGTTAAGTTATTTCATCTTTCCACAGATTAACTTTTCTCCTGGGATAATGATCTTTGTCCTCTCCACCCAACTTGGGTGGGATGAAAACAAGCGTAATAATGAGAATGAGTGTTCTTTGGAAAAAGATAACATGCAAGGTTCTAGCACTTTTATTAATGAATTCCTTATGTGTCTTACTCCCTTCACAAAGTACTAGTTTATTTTATTTGTCCTCAGACAAAGTTGAGGGAGTGGCTCCATTCCTACTGAGTAAGAGCTTTCTTTCCTAGTTTGATTTCATAAACTCCCATTACGACCCTTCTCAGCCTTTGTCTTCCCAGACAAAGAAGTAGAATGGTTTTCTTCTTTCCCCCAAAGAAAAGCATTCTATTACAATTTTTGTCATTGTTCTTCTAAACCTCTTCTAAGTCTGTTATATCTTTCTGGTGCTACAGTGACCAAAACTGCCTGCGGTATGACAGGTGCACATAGTTCTGCGATTCTATCCTATTCAAGCATTTGCCAAGCATAATAACATGTAAGTAAACAAAACAAAACAAAACAAAGCAAAGCAAAACCCAACCTTATCAAAACCGCAATGAGCTCCCAGCTCATACCCATTAGGATGGGTATTATAAAAACAAAACGCCAGGAAAATAACACATGTTGGCAAGGATGTGGAGAAATTGGAGCCCTTGTGCACTGTTGGGGGGAATGTAAAATGGTACAGTTGTTATGGAAAACAAGATGGAGGCCCCTCAAAAAATTAAAAATAGAGTTATCAAATGATCCAGCAAATCCATTTCTGGGCATTTATTCCAAAGCATCGAAAGCAGGGTCTTAAGGAAGTATTTAAATACCTATGGTCATAGTAGCATTACTTACATAGATTTACAATAATCAAAAAGTGGAAGCAACCCAAACTTATATTAACAGATGAATGGATAAACAAAATGTGGTATATACCTACAATGATTATTATTCAGCCTTCAAAAGGAAGGAAATTCTGATACATGCTACAGCATGGATGAGCCTTGGGGATGGGTATTAGGCTAAGTGAAACAAGTCAGTCACAAAAAGACAAATACTTTGTCTTTGCCGTAAGTGGTATAATTCCACTTATATGACGTACCTACAACAGTCAGATTCATAGAGGCAGTAGAATGATGGTTACCAGGGACTGGGGTTATGGAGAGTTATTGTTTAATGAATACAGAGTTTTAATTTTGTAAGATGAAGTGTTCTGGAAAACGGTTGTAAAACAATGTGAATGTACTTAAAACTACTGACTTGCACACTTAAAAATGGTTTAAAGATGGTTAAAATAAAGAAACAAAAAAAAATACCCAGCTAAAGTCTAGAGCAGTTCGGCTCAAGAAGGATTATGAGAACATTACAGAAGGCTAGGTAAAAGTCTCCATCAGACAGTGTCCACTACCAAGAGCACAATTGTTTGGGCAGAAGAAGGAGGTCTTTTCTGAAGTATTTACCCCATGGTTCACTGTGGTTCATCACTGTGTTCTGCCAATGAGATAATAAGACCCATCTTATGCTTCTATTCTCTCTCTTTCAGAACCTAGAACATTACTATGCATTTACGGTTTCCTTTTAGGAAGGCCTCAATAAATATGTGTTGGAGGACTGATGGAAAGCATCATGGTTAAATGTTAGCTGTGGAGACCTAGTCCTAACATGGGTCCTAGTTTCACCATTGACTAGTTCATCACCGACTACGTGACTTCTCTAAGCCTCATTTTACTTCTGTAGAAATTAAAGAGAGTAAGAGCATCTACTTCATAGAGTTATTGGGAAGATTAAATGAATAAGTGCTTGGCATCGTGTCTGGCTAGAAAATCAAGGAAGGAGATAGGGGCAAATACATAGGAAACAACTGGGTTGATTGAACCTATGAGCTGTATCCATTATATCCACATGCTTCCCCTTAGTGATTGCTCAGGAAATATTTACTGCATAAATGAAGTAATTATAGGGTGAAACTAAAAGATGAAATTTTGAATTCTGTTAAAAAAATTTGTCAAATGACTCCTTAATTTATTTTAAAGACAAGGGCTATATATTGAAGAGGTAGATTACCACAGATACCTGTATTCACTTCTGAGAATTTTGTTAGCTTTTTCAGGCCCCCATAGGTCCACTTCAAATTTATTTAGCATATACTATATTCCCGTCATGGTCCCAGTATCAGGAATGCAACATAAATAAAACACTATCTTGCTCTCAGGCCAGTAGAAGAGACAAGTATGGAAGCACATGATGGATTAAGGGCCATGCTGGAGGCATGTGCAAAGTGGTAAAAAGGAAAGTTCTATCTACCCTGCTGGAGGGGAGAATGGTTTTGGTGAAGAAAGACCCCCCCACCCCCCCAGGACAAGGCATTTGAGCTGGGCCATGAAGAATAGGTAGGGCTTCTCCAGGTGGAGAAAGGGGGAGGGGAAAGACAGAGGAGACAAGATGTACGAAGGCATGAAATATAGGTGAGGGAGATGAAACCACCAGACACCTTCAAGGAAGCGTGAGTCATTTCTATGAAGTACTGAGCAAAAGTGGGGGAAAAGGGAATAACCTCATAGAAATAGGCAGGGGCCAGATGGCCCAGAGCTCATTTGCCTACGGAGGAGAGTTGCTTAATCCTCTTGCCAACGGGAAACCATAGAGTGTTTTAAGCAGAACAGACCTGATCAGACACTTGCATGATAACTCCAGTCATGGAGTGAAGAATAGGCAAGAGGCACCGAGACTATGGGGGACAGGTGGGTCAGTTGACTAATCAGTTAGAGAAAAACTAGAGACAAGAGAATGGTCTGGAGATCTTGGCTGTAATGAAAGGGACAGATACGAGAGATGTTAAGGAAGGTGAATTCAAATGTGTTCACCTCATTTTACTTGCTCCATAGATAAGCGCAAACTAAAGTACAAGCTACCTGCGTACTAAAGTCGTACCTCCAAGACCTCATCCGGGCATGTTGCCTGAAAATCAATACTCTTCTTTAAAAAGTAAAGGGAGAGACAGCAGACTCTGCAAATCAACTTCAACAATTATTACCTGCTGTTGGTTTTTAGTGCATGTGCTTCCAGCTAAACCCAAGGGGTTAACTTTGCTGGGATTCCATGACTTGGTTTCAAACTGGAAATTAAAGTCCCGTTCCATGGAGACCAGGTTCCAGCATGGAGGGTTTTATCCTCAAGAACCCTAGTCTTCGGAGCTCTGTAAGGAAGCCCAGCGTGCTCGGCCAGCACTAAGTCTAAAAAGATACCAGGTTGAGTGCGATGGGTAAGCCCAGCTGAGCGATTCCTGAGAGCCAGGAATTTGATTCTAGGAATGAAAACGAGTGCTGGTGACAATTTGTAAGGACGAGCTTTTCTATCTGTCCTAAGGTCCCGTGGAAGATCATAACAGCCAAGACCATAAGAGCTGGGCCATTAAAGAAAGTGAGAAGATAAGAAATGGAATCAGATGGTACAGCAGCTCCGCTGAATTTGACAGGCTTTCCAAGTGTTCTGGAATGAACCCACGTTAGCTAATTCTTCCAAAAAGCATCATCTCCAAGGTGGTAGTAATGAATTATCACCAGAAGATACATAGAATACTGTAACTTTCAATCACCTAACAATTATCACAAGCTGTGAATATTTCATTCACTTTAATAATAATAACTGTTATAAGAGAATAATAGTATCTATGTTCATATACACTGCATAGAATTACAGCTATAAGCTCATACTCTTGGAAACAATTTTGCCTAAATATTTAAAACATTTCTTGATCAAGAGCGTCCAAGGTGCACAATCGAATCCTTGACTTCTATAGTATTCATGCTTGCTCTTTTTCCTCTCTCCTGCTATTATTCTAGGACCCTCCCCAGACTGTTTCAAACACCTAAGACCAGAAAAGTCATGTTGAAATGAAAACCGAATGCCTTATAATCAATACAAGTTCATTTTATAAACTCAGGTTGCTGGTTAAGATCCTCCAGTTAAGGACCAACCCCCCAAATGTTCACTCAGTGTTACTGATCGTGCGGAAGGTCAGCAAATCATTTGAGCAAAAGAGACTAAGAAGTGAAAAACCCAGTGTCTCACCCAGCTCCACATCTTGATCATCAGTGAGCACAAGAATAATGTTGGGTCGGATGTTTTTTCGCTCCTGCTGAATCCGTCCTCTGAACCTCTGGGATCTGACAGTCGAACAGAGGCTCCCCAGCAGCTCCGTGCCCAGGACAGCCAGAACCAGAGCACAGCAAGAATACTTCATTGTGTTTGGTCCAATGTCGCGAGACCGACAGACTGTCTCAGCCTCCTGGTTTCTGCAGGTCTGGGCAGTCGGAGAAAAAGAGAGAGGGAGAGATGAAAATGACATCCAAACCCCAAACACAGTTGCAGAAAAAGGGCTACAACAAAGTGAGATCTGGCACGTGAACTGTTAGAGAGAGGGCTGCCTGCGAGTCAGACGTGGCCAAACCCTCCCAGGCGCTCGGGAGGTTTTTAAGCACCTGATTATTTTGCAAATTCACTTTTGCCCTTTCTTCTCATTCCAACTTTTCCTATTTCAAAATTCATTGCCAAAACAGAATTTCCAACACAGAGCTCAGATGTAAAAGCCTTCTGACAAGAGCTAATACCTTGAATTAGGTATCCTGGTTGAAGAATCAATTTCTGTACTCAGAGGTATTCAGAACATCGGCAGATGGGGTCCTAGAGGGGGAGAAGAAATACAAAGGAAACGTCAGTCAGGGTTTTGATACAGATTTTGGTCTGAAGTAGTCTCTCAAAACAGCATACACACACACACACACACACACACACACACACACACACACACAATCCGTATTCCAAAAGGGAGAAACAGGAGAAAACAATATTCAGAGCTGCTAACAAATGACTCAGAAAATATCTTCATTTCATAATCAGCTCCTTAAAGTGGTGACACGGTACCATCCTTGCTCACACTCTGCCAGTACTTGAAACATCCCCCAAAAAACTCATGCTTGACCAGGAGGCGCCCGTAGCACCTGCGAAACCACAGTGGGTTTGGAGAGTACTTGCATCTGGGAAGCAGCTGGCGCGAGGGGGCGCGCTGGGGGAGCATTGATTCACCTGCGTAGATACTGAGTACTTATCAAGCAGAATAAAATGCAACGCTGTCATTTGTCATCTGCATTATGTCACTCACTACCCTGCAGAGTTCTTTCTGCTGACAAAGACTTCATAGTAAGCGACTGGGAGGGCAACCTTTCCCAGCCCCCGAAAAGCTCCTAACTGTCCTCCATCAATCACCAGGGGAAGGGGTGCTTCCTCCGGGCGAGGCTTGTCCCTCTGTCCCGCCCGTGTCCTCAGCACGCCAGCGCCTAAGGGGACAGAGCCCTCCTTCAACTGTCAGCACCAGCCTCACTCTCGCCAAGACCGGGCACGGTGCCGCCAGCGAGAGGTTTTGCCGCAGCACATCTAAACCTGCAAAGCGAAATGATTGATTGGCTCTGAAGCTGAAGGGTAGAGGCTCCCTTTCTACATTAAAAAATAAATAAATAAATCAGATCTGGAGGGGAGTGCTGCAAAATCTTTGCAAATGTGCCCAAGAGGAGACTTCTGAAAGGGTTGGAAGAATGCCCCTTTTACTTTAGAGCACTAACCTGCTGAAAGGGTTTCTCTTGGACTTCTGATCGCAAAGGGCTCATTAAAAAAAAAATCTTTCCCTTGGATGTCATGAGGGAATGTCTGTATGGGAATTTAGGCCGCGCTAAAATTAGATAGCGGCCCACTTCGTCAGGCACTCTGTCCCCACACACCTGAGGGTCTGTATTTTGAATTGCAACAATAAACTGGCATCAGATAAATAAGCAGAATGAATCAAGTGGGAGAACTGCAAGTCAGAAGAAAAGGGACTCCATCACTCATTTCCATGCCTTAAATTCTGGAGGGTGACATGGGGCAGTGGGAGAAGAAAGAAGAAAGACTGTGGACTGTTTACTCCAGCCGCATACATTATTTTGTTTTACACAAACACACACACCCCTATTATTTTAAACTTTATGAGCTGTTTTGTAAACATTTCTAATGCTTTTCACTCTGCAGCCTGTAATTACTTTGAGAGAGAGAGAGAGAGAGAAAGAGAGGGAGGGAGGGAGGGAGAGGAAGGAAGACGCACTCTGTAAGAAATAGATTTTAAACAAAAATCTAGTGCCGTAGGAAGGCAGAGCATCAAACCAACCACCTCCGATGGATCCTGTGGTTCTGCGAAGGTCAATATGCAAGGTTTGGGGGGCGGGTTGTTTTTTGGGGTTTTTTGGTAATAACCCAGGGTTATTTCGGTGATTGCTGTGCATGCTGAACACTGAAAGCCAGCAATTGTTCTGCGCTGACTGTTTGGTTTCTGTGCATTTGTTTCAAATCGTGAGAAAACTGATACGAGCAAGAAAGATAGGAGAAGGAAAGAAAGAGGTCAAACAATGGCTGTCTCCCGCAGAGCGGCATCAGGCTCAACAGTGACACGCAGTCATTTCTCAGAAGCTTGGTGCTTTAAGTAGCAAGAGTTTGCTCACCTCTCAAAGCCTGCAAGGGTGTGTGAAGAGGGAGTGAGCAGGAGTCTCTTGCGTCGGCTCTAGTCATGAGCCAGCTTCTCTGCTGACAGTAGCGACCCGGAAAGTTCAATCTCCCGGTGTCGTGCAAACAGTAGCCCCGGCAGTTTAAATAATCAGCCCCACACGAAACTGAAAAAAGTCTTCACAATTAAGATGCTGATAACATTCCCTGGAACCCAATCAACATTACTGGTTATTCTTTTCTTTATCTTATTTACTTCGTCTCTTCCTTTAGGAAAAAGAAAATTAGCCCTAATGGTACCTTGAGTAAACCACATTGAACTACATTGAAAAGCATTTCCTAATGAAGAAAAGGGAGAGCCAAGTAGATGCATTTTTCTTTTTTCCTCTAACGTGACCTTCCTTAGAGAGTTAAAGGTGCAGAAAAAGCCTACATTTTTTTTTTTTTTCCCTGCCACAGCTTATTATCGATTCAGGGAGTGCATATGTAAACGCGGAGAAATGGGATGGTGTAGAAAACCGGACTTTCAGACAGGTCTGACCAGCAGAAGCGCGCTATCTTTACCCCATCTCCCTTCACTAAGACACAAAACACACCACTCTGAAAAACCTGTACCCAGACAATTCCTTATTCAAAAATGACCTTTTAAAACCTGTCATCCTCTCACTGCCTGGTTTCCAGCTCCAGAAGGAAAAGAAGTAAGGAAGAAGATGAAAAAAAAAAATTGACAGACAAATACAGAACTTGACAAAGGAGACAAGGATGCAATGTTTGAATTGGATACTTTGTGGCGGACGACAAGTGTCCTTAGAGACTAACAATTTGTCTTGAGAAACAGCAGAAAATGGGAGAAATGGTAAAAGGGGGTTTTTCTCACACACGGAAAGTGAGCTCGAGGAACGGGGTTGTATTCATGAATCAGGACCAGAATACAAGTTGCCTTTTCTTCAAGTCTTCAAATGAAAACACTAATTGTAGCTATGGCCAGTTGATGTGGAAAGTTTTTAGGGCTTTGTTTAGGGCAGTCAAGCCAAACTATAAAAAAGTTTTTAGGGCTTTGTTTAGGGCAGTCAAGCCAAACAATAAATGTGACATTAAAAGTTTCAAGTCACATATAAAAGGAAAAAAACAGACCAGGGAGACTTCAAGCCAACTGGATGGAAAAGTCTAGCTCACATTTGCTCAATGAGCAACACCCCATATGAAATCAAGATGCTTTGTCCACTGCAGTGGTTCTCAAGGTGTAACCCAGGACTTTGGGGAGTCCATGAGGTCAGCACTGCTTTGATAAGAATACCGACACACTCGCTTTTTTCACTTTGTTGACATTTGCACTGGTGGGTAAAATCACTTTTGTCCGAATAAAAGGAGCATCACATACAGTTCAAAAAAAAAAAAAAGCCAGTTTCATTCAAGATGAAACAGTAAGATGACTAATTGCATTAAATCCTGACTCTTGAACACACATCTTTTCTTTCTAATTTTGTTATATGAGAGAGGAGGTACATGTAGAGCTCTTTGTTGCCCACGGAGGTCGGATGATAGTCGAGGAACAGCACTTGTGTGACTGAGTCGCAAGCTCCACTAGACACTGCTTTTGGCTCATGGGACATTAGTTTTACTTGAACGAATTATTTGGACTTGGGTATTTGGCAGACATTTCTTAAGGGATAAATGAAATGAGACTGTCATTTCAAGGAAAGCAGCTGACAATATTTGTTGTATTTGTTGCCAATGATAGAAATCTAGCTTCCAAGCTAAACTCAGAATTTTGGAAAACCTGTATCCGCCACCACGAACTTGACAGCTTCCCAATATGTAAAACCTTTCAATGACATTGATGTTGATATTAACAAATGTTATTCTTTATACTGAAAAATGAAATGTGTCCACATTTAGCATATTTGCATAATTCAGTGAACCAATATTTCTCAAATGACCAAATAAAATGCTACAGAATCATACATCAGCAAAAAAAATTTCAAAGTGCAAGATGACCATTGGATTTTAACAGAGTATGAAAGCTCATTGATGGGGTTTCAGATTACTTACAACAACTAATCTTTACGAAGTCACCACTTGTCAAGTTTTGGCATAGTATCAAAGGAAATCTACAAGTGTTTGAAAAAACCATCAAAATACTTTTCCTTTTCCAACTACTTATCCATATGAGGCTGAATTTGATTACTTTATTTCAACCAAACAATATACTTCAACAGATTAAATACAGAAATAGAAGAATCCAGCTCTCTTCTATTCAGATAAATATGTGTAAAAATGTAAAATGATGGCGGGGCACCTGGGTGGCTTTAGTTGGTTAAGCATGTACCTTCAGCTCAGGTCATGATCCCGGGGTCCTGGGATGGAGCCCCGCATCGGGCACCTTGATCAGCTGAGAGCTTGCTTCTCCCTCTCCCTCTGTCCCTCCACCTCCTCCCCCCACTTGTGTGCTCTCTCTCTTTATCTCTGTCAAATAAATAAATGAAATATTTTTTTTTAGATTTTATTATTATTTATTTATTTGACAGAGAGAGACACATCGAGACGGAACACAAGCAGGGGAAGTGGGAGAGGGAGAAGCAGGCTTCCCGCCGAGCAGGGAGCACGACGCAGAGCTCGATTCCAGGACCCCGGGATCATGACCTGAACCAAAGCAGATGCTTAACAACTGAGCCACATAGGGGCCCCTAAAATCTTTTTAAAAAATGTAAAACAATGCCACTTTAGTTACCAATACTTTTTTGGTTTGGAAAATATAGTTATTTTTCACAAAATATATCATTTAACATGTAATAGATTATTGTTATTTTCAAAAGAATTTAAAAATATTTAAAGAATCCCTCAGTTGTAATTTCTTTTTTTTTTTTTTTTTAAGATTTTATTTATTTGAGAGAGAGTACTGGAGGGGAGAAGGGCAGAAGGACAAGCAGATGCCTCGCTGAGCAGGGAGCCCCAAGCGGGGCTCAATACCAGGACCCCAAGACCATGACCTGAGCTGAAGTCAAAAGCTTGACCTATTGAGCCACCCAGGCGCCCTCCCCCCGTTGTCATTTCTAATTATCAGTAGCTATAATCTACATAAACAAAAGCTCTTGAGAGTCTTCAGAAATTTTAATAATATAAAAGGATCCTGAGCCCCAGAGGTTTGGGAATTGCTGGCCTAGTGTATACGCGGCACCATAGTTAAGCCCAGATTTTCACCTTTAAGGCTGTAGATCTGGCCCCATTCACAAACTTACTCACTTTTTTGTCCCTTAAAGCCCTGAAACTGTCCTAAGTTCTAAATGCCTAGTATACATACAGGTCGTTGATGAGTGATGACACCTTGTGTTTTGTTTGTTCGTTTGCTTTTTAATCTGAGGATAACACAGAATTTTACAAATGCATGCCCACACATCTAAAGTATGTTAGAGACAGGATCAGAACAACCCACTGAGCACAGAAATAAACCTCTCAGGCATGGGGCAAAAGAAGCATTTCTAGTACAAAGCAATGCCACCCTGTAGTTAAGGCAGAGACAAAAAAGGGACACCATAACCAATCAAAACAGCAGGAGACATCAGGCCAGCATTATGCAATTATTCAAAGCTGAATTCAGCCAGAACACACTTAGTTTATCCTAAGAGTGAAGTAAAACAGGATTATAGCAGTGAGAAGCTGATATCCACATCTGGCCCCCTCCACCCACGGCCAATCTACATACTCACATTTCTAAGGGTCTGTTTACATGGCCCCTTTCCCTTAATTCTGGCTTTCAAGTTTCCCATACATTACTTCTTTTCTTTAGGAGAAGTCTTCAGGACATGTTATCTTCTTTATAATATATGGAAATCATGAAGGAGCTAATTTCTTTTAAAAACCCCATAACTGGCAAAGTTCACCTACCGTTAATCCCCAGAAAGCATATTTCCTGATCTAATTTATTACAACTCCAAGGAGAGGAGATAGACAACAGTCTCCTTCTGGTGCAGTAACATTTTTATACCCTTGTAATAATAAATCTCTTCCAACAACCAATGACAGCTGAAAAGCGTGCATCTCTGACCTGGAGCACCTTTGGGGAAATACCAGGCTAAATGATGAAATCCTCCTCCCACAACATTTGCTTTCCTTGCCTTTCTTCCTTTCTACTGTTTTTCCCTCCAACATGTGAATCCTGAAATTGAAGGGAACCTTGAGAAGTCATCTATTCACAGAATTGTTAGCGTTGGTTGTCCCTGGGGTATGGTGAGGTAGAGGAACAGATTTTGTTTTTCTTTCATTCACGTCTATATTGGATTTTTTTCAATGGTCTGTTGCATTATAAAAATAGAGATAAATAAAAGTTTTCTGCATTTTCCCTCTGTCTTCTCAGGAGGAAGAGAACAGATAGAAGGAGCAGTGATAAGCACGAAGTGAGAGGTGATAGCAAGAAATGTACTTTTGAGACTCAGCCCCAGAAAGATAGGAAATAAAACCACATAAAAGTGAGCTTACCAAGGGCATTTTAGAGAATGCCGAAAGTCCTAGACGAAGATTTGTCCATCTTCTTTCAAACAGGAATTAGCAAAACAAAGGAAGACAAAGTGGTCTAAAATTATGAAAAGAATCAAAAGGATCTAATATTCTTGAAGCAGATGCTGCGAACTGTCTGAAGGGTCTAATAATGGTCATTAGTTGCAGTGCTGGTAGTGAGAACAAAGAGATTATTGGAGTTCTAGAAAAAAAGGAGCATTGGAAATTTCAGTTCAAATGGGCCTGGTGAAAGCAATATCAGTAAAAAGAATTACAAATGTGGTCTTAGATATCTTAGCTAGGTCTTAAAGTATATGGTTTACTACATGAAATTATACTAAATTTGCCTTCAGTTTTATGTATTTATAGCTTATTTATTTCTTTATTTTTAAAGATTTTATTTATATTTGAGAGAGAGAGAGAGAAAGAAAGAGCAGGGGGAGGAGCAGAGGGAGAGGGAGATCATCCCCAGCAGACTCTGCTCTGAACGCAGAGCCCAACTTGGGGCTCGATCCCAAGACCCCGAGATCATGACCTGAGCAAAAACCAAGAGTCGGATGCTTAACCGACTGAGCCACCCAGGCGCCCCTATAGCTTATTTATATTTAAGTGTCTTGAGGTATTGCATTAGACAGCAGAAGCAGTTTGTTGCAATAAGAAATAAACCCCAACTATCAATGGCTTAACACAATAAAAGTATATTTGTCATTCATACTAC
>NC_138372.1:114300956-114306385 GCF_054177405.1 Leptonychotes weddellii | reverse complement strand
AAGAAAATATTTTTAAAAAACAAATTAGATGCTATATTTATACTTCAAAAGTGTTTCTCCAAATATTTTCTTGTAGTTAAAATCTATGTGAGGAAAGAGGAACACCTGATTTTACAATATTAATTAAGCCACAGTCAAAAGAGTTCCACTGGCCTACTTTCTATGCCATCAAGCTCACCACCAATATAATGCTCTCTAACATTTTCTGAGGGTTTCGATATAGCAGAGTAGAGTTACAAGTTCCTTCTGAGGGATCCTGCTGGCCTCACACAGAGTGATGACCAAGAAAGGGAGTCTGGGAAACAGAGTGTGAAAGATGAATTCGCATTTCAAAACAGTGCTAGTTCCTAAAGACCTAGGGGCAAATACGGAGAGTAACTGTCCCTCCCCCGCCCTCCCCTTCCCCACCAAATATATTACTTACAGGAGAACCTCTTAAAAAATCAGACATTCATATTTAAGTCAATTCCTTTGTTCACATTTTCAAGGAATCTATAAATTCAGATTAGTTCATGTATTGATATTTCAAAAATACTCCTTCACAAGTTGTACTGGGAAATACTATTTTGAGATTTCTTTGTATTACTGTCTAATGATGTAATTCCAAGACTTTTAATGACAAAATCATCTTCAACATGTGCTTTATGTGTACCTAAATCCTTACGCGATCCTTAAGTTGTCCTTTAGTTGTGCACTTACCTCCGAACACTAACAATCACAGCTGTGTATTTATCAGTTAAAAAAAGCAACTCTACTTAAGTTTCAAGGGAAATTCATGCCTGTAATCATGGAAAATACTATTACAGGAGAGCACACTGAATAACTAATAGGCCTGTCTAGGAAAATTAATTTAGTATTCTTATCCATAATGCATGCATAAAGCATATGCTGAATGCAAATTGTCTATTCTTGTTGACATCCTTCAGATATATGGCATTCTTGTCCAATCAGATTCATCTACCTACCCTCAACTCGTTATCTGGACATAGAGATATTTATCAATGTCTTCAGGTTGATCAGCACGTGAAGAGATACAGGAGATTTTTAATTGACTAACATTTACTAATTCAAACGACGCTGCTTGCATCAAAGGCCTGTAGTAACTTGAAACTTAAAATAGGCCTTCTGTCTTAGTTTGTTGTCTGGGCAGAAGCTGAGAAAAAATTGTAGCTAATAAAAACGAATGTTTGGCTTTATTGTTACAAAAGAGTAAACTTTATGACATTTTAAGCTGAAGAATTTATAGAATGAAAATTTTGAGTCATATTATCACCTTAAACTATTATTTGTCATATTTGTAAGGTAATCATCCTGAAAAGGCTGAGATTAGGATCTCTGTCTGTGGATGTTTGGGGCAAATTTATGTTTTCACTAGAGGTTCTCTATAAACAGATCCTTAACAGTTGGACAAGTCCTAGATTTCATCTAGATCACAAATACTCAATGGTGTTCCACTTCCAGAATTTATTCTCTCACTAACTACTCTACTTTGTCTTAAACCTTCATTTCTCAGCACACACAAGAATAGTACTTGTCACACAAAGGAGCTGATATAATTAAATCAGATGATGTGCTCCACAAGTAAAATCAGCCATTCATGAAAGCTGGTCACCAGAGGCCATTTCAAACAATGCATATTTCAAAGTAATCTAAAGTAATCCCTTCTCTCTACTGATTTGGTTTCCATGAAGTCTTAAGCACATGTGTGCTGCGAAAAGGAGGCTTATTAAAACCTGATGTGATATTAGAGATTATAATGCAACTGATTTTGGGCTGGGCTGATTTTAATAAAGGACTCTTCAAAAAGAAAGCAATTTTCAATTTTATGTGTAAGCTTACTAAAAACATTCTGCATACAAAGGTAGATGGTGTTTACTTATTAATTAAGAAAAAATAAAGAATGGTCCCTGTTACCTGAATGGCGTTTATATGGATATATAAAGTTGGCATATAAAAGCGGAGGAGAATGTGGAAATTAAGAAACAACACAGAGGAGCATAGGGGAAGGGAAGGAAAAATAAAACAAGGTGAAATCAAAGTGGGAGACAAACCAAAAGAGATTCTTAATCATAGGAAACAAACTGAGGGTTGCTGGAGGGGACGGGGGATGGGGTAACTGGGGGATGGGCATTAAGGAGGGCATGTGATGTGATGAGCACTGGGTGTTATGTACAACTGATGAATCACTGAACTCTACCTCTGAAACTAATAATACACTATATGTTAACTGAATGTAAATAAAATTAAATTTAAAAAAACGTGGAGGAGAAACTAAAAGTTTTCACTGATGGACAAATAGGTAAAGCACAGCAAATATTTGCGACTGCATAGTGAGGAGCTTGGATTATTTAGAAAATTCATTAAAAAGTTGCGAATCTCTAGTATATCATTCTTCTAGCTCACCATGGTGAAACATGATCAAAATGTGTCCTAGAACAGCATTTGACACGTTAAAAATATTAGCTATCATCGTTAGTAGAACTGGATTCTTACAATTACTGAGTAACTGCCATAAGCAATTACTCCAGGCCAGACCTGGAGGATCTCTGAGGATTTTATTTGTTTGTTTTTCCTGATCCTTTTTCTATTTTCTAATTGTGCAGTTGACTCTTGAACAACATGGGTACGGACTGCATGGGTCCACTTATACATGGATTTTTAAAAAATAAATACAGTACTGTAAATATGTTCTTTTCCTTATGATTTTCTTAATAACATTTTCTTTTCTCTAGGCTACTTTATTGCAAGAATACAGTGTATAATACATATAACATAAAACGTATGCTTTAATCAACTATATTATCAGTAAGACTTCTGGTCAAAAGTAGGCTATTAGTAGTTACACTCAGATTTTTGACTGCGCAGGAGGTCGGCGGCTCCAACTCCTGTGTTGTTCAAGGGCCAACTGTATTTAGTTTCAATTACGGGTGAAAATATAAAGGATTAGATTTGATATGTTTCTAGTCCCTCCATTTCAGGATCTTTTGCATACAGCTCTAGATTCTTGCAAAGCACATAAAAGAAAACATGCAAATGCTCAAGAACTGGTTTATGAAGTTAGCAAAACCCAGCACCCTGACACGGAAAATGTGCTATTCCTCATTGGAACACTGCTTCACACACCCGATCGTATATGAGAAAGGAGATTAGCAGCTGTGCTTAATGGAGTTAATGTGCAGGACGAAATCTAGAAAATATATTGTAAAAATCTCTTAGCTTGAAGGTTATAGGCTGAATGTTTGTGTACTCCCCTCAAATTCATACGTTGAAATCCTAACCCCTAATGTGGTGATATCAGGAGGTGGGGCCTTTGGGAAGTATTTAGGTCATGAGGGAACCCTCCAATGGGATTGGTATCCTCATAAAAGAGATCCCAGAGAACTCTCCCACCCCCTTCCATGTGAGGACACTGAGGAGACGACTGTCTGTGAACCAGGATGTAGGCTCTCACCAGACACCAAATCTGCCAAGCACACTGATCTTGAACTTACAGCTTCCAGAATTGTGAAAAATAAATGTTTGTTATTTAACCCCCCCGAGGGTATGGTATTTTTGTTAAAGCAGCTCAGATAGACTAAGACTAAATGGATCTTAAAGCTCACCTACATTAACTTTTAACTAATGAATAAGACTTCTCTAGAGCATCAATGAAAACATGCCCATCTGGGTAACACAGAACTCACTAGGCCATCTGTGTAGTTTAGGGTAGCATTTAAGCTTAGAAAATTCTCCCTTTTATTGAACAAAATCCCATCCTCCTCCCTTTTAAATGTTTATTCATGTTCTAGTCTACTAAGCCACACAAACTAATTCTATATTTTTCTTTATAACAAATGTTTTAATATTTGGAAATGGTTTCCATCTGACCTCTAAATATTCTCCTTTTAAAAAACATATTTGTGTGGTGGAGAGAGATGGGAGAGCAGTGGAAGGGGTTATTTTTGAATTTGGCCATTTCTTGGTTAAGTACTGGATCAAGAGATCCTATAAAGCTGTAGTTGTACAAAGAAGAAGCCAGCATATTTAATGCCTTTCTGGCTCAAAGGAATTTTGACTGCTAGACTGCTAATCAATACTTTCCAAATTCACTAAGGAAATTTTCCGTATGTGCTACTACTTTCGTGCTTGGACTAAATTAAATTCGGAAATCTTCTAAAATTTGCATAATTAACTTGTTAATCAGTTTTATTGGAGAATAAAGTCAGACAAGAAAGATGAAGATCCAGGCTAAGAGTTAGAATCCAAGTACTGGATTTTTTTTCATCCCTTGACAATTTAGTCATTGATTTCTCTCCAGATTTTGATGAAGCATTCCTTCTAAGAAACATCTTCTTAGGGGACCTCTCTTACACTGTTGGTGGGAATGCAAACTGGTGCAGCCATTCTGGAAAACAGTATGGAGGTTCCTGAAAAAGTTAAAAATAGAACCACTCTACAATCCAGCAATTGCACTACTAAGTATTTACCCAAAGGATACAAAAATACAGATTGGAAGGGGTACATGCACCTCGATGTTTGTAACAGCATTATCAATGATAACCAAGCCATTGAAAGAGCCCAAATCCATAGACTGATGAATGGATAAAGAAGGCGTGGTATATGTATACACAATGGAATATACTCAGCCATCTAAAAGAATGAAATCTTGCCATTTGCAACAATATGGATAGAGCTACAGAGTATTATGCTAAGCAAAATACGTCAGTCAGAGAAAGACAAATACCATATAATTTCACTCTTACGTGGAATTTAGGAAACAAACCAGATGAACATAAGGAAAGGGGGAAAAAAGAGAGAAGGAAGCAAACCGTAAGAGCCTCTTAATGATAAAGAACAAACTGAGGATTGATGCAGGGAGGTGGGTTGGGGATAGGCTAAATGGGTGATGGGTATTAAGCAGGGCACTTGTTATGATGGGCACTGGGTGTTATATGTAAGTGATGAGTCACTAACTTCTACTTCTGAAACCAACATTACACTTTATGTTAACTAACTGGAATTTAAATAAAAATCTGGAAGAAAAAAAAAACCATCTTCTTTACCACACTTGGTTCCCAGTTTTAGAATAGCTGGATACTTTAAAAGAGCCATGCAACAGAAGAACAATTATTCTACCGTCACACAAGGGCCCCAAGCTCAAGTACTTAAATCACAAGGTAGAGCAAGGCTTCATCATAATCACCTGGAGGGCTTGCTAATTGTTCCAGCATTCCCAATACAGATATGGGGTCTACAAAGTTGCATTTTTGAGAAGTTCCTAGTGATGCTGATATGGATAGTACTGGTCCAGTACTGTAACCCATTACAACTAGCAAAAGGAAAGGTGCATGGAGCCAAGTCTGGGGAAGGTCTTTCAAGTCTTTTATTTATTTTTTATTTTTTTATTCTTATGTTAATCCCCATACATTACATCATTAGTTTTAGATGAA
>NC_138372.1:114289542-114300856 GCF_054177405.1 Leptonychotes weddellii | reverse complement strand
CTGATAGGACTCCTTTTTTATTTATTTATTTTTTTAAGATTTTATTTATTTATTTGACAGAGAGAGACACAGCGAGAGAGGGAACACAAGCAGGGGGAGTGGGAGAGGGAGAAGCAGGCTTCCCGAGGAGCAGGGAGCCCGATGTGGGGCTCGATCCCAGGACCCTAGGATCATGACCTGAGCTGAAGGCAGACGCTTAACGACTGAGCCACCCAGGTGCCCCAGGACTCTTAAAAAAAGAAAAAAAAAAGATTTAATTAATTAATTAATTATTTTAGAGGGGGGAGCAAAGAGGGAGGAGCATTGGGAAGGAGAGGGAGAGAATCTCAAGCGGACTCGGCACCAGGGTGGAGCCCAACTTGGGGCTCAATCCCATGACCCTGAGATCATGGCCTGAGCTGAAACCAAGAGTCGGATGCCCCACTATCTGAGCCACCCAGGTTCCCCTGATAGGACTCTTTTGTAAGATCACCTTTTGTGGAGTTGCGGAGAAGGCAAACATTCCACACGCTCAGACTTCAGCAGGCATGGACAACAGAAAGAGTTTTCCATTGGAAAGCATTAAACTTCCCTCAGCAAATAACCGGAAGCGGCTTTCAAATGACCCTCTGATATCCCTTTCTGTACATTCCCTTTCAATGTCTGAAGAAGGTAGGTCCCACAAATCCTTGGTGTATGGGAACTACTGGAGTCTGACAGTGGCCCTGCACAATGTTGAAGTTTTGTTGTATTTATTAAACAATTGTTATGCACAAAGATAGGTTTATGACCACTACATTTTATTTTAGATCTTTACATAGTTATTACTAGCAATTAAGGAGGCAGTGAGAGTCACTTGCTTTTGTTTTAATGAACCACCCCACCTCCCCAACCCAGTTTTCCAATTCTGTCCAGCTCTCTGCCAGTCACGCAGGCTGGGCCTCTCCCCCCATCTATCACCTCTTCTTTGAAGCACTGGCCGACAGATAGAGATGCAGCAAAAAAATGAACTCTGAATTACACAATATGATCCCCAAAACAGACCAACCCACTGTGATGAAGGCATATCAGGTGCTCTGGGGACCCCAAGCTGGATTCTCCTCCCGACAAAAGGGAACTGGGAAGATTGGCCAGACCTAACCGGGAGAGCAGAGCAAAGGGCAAGGGAGCAAACTTCCAAACGACTTTGTGTGTCTTCAGTCTCGTAGCAGCCACTTCTCAGAAGGAGACTCAGAAGGAGTCTAGTTCCAGCCGAGAAAGGGCAAGAATTTTGGAGTCTGAGTCTTCCAGTTGTCTGACTTCAGGGAGAATATTCCACCCCTATGTGCACTGCTGTGGGGCCCGGAACACGACTGAGAAGTGGCGCATCTTGAACTGGGGGCCTTTTCTCCTTCTTCCCTTCCCCCTCTCACCCCTTCATGTGATTGTCTGCTCCTTCTTCATTCCTCAAATACCACTGCCCTACGATCCCCCGTGCCTGGCCCTGACTACTTTCTTCACTTTCTTCTTTCCTTTTGCTCTCCCAAGTCTCCAAATTTCTTCCATTTCCTGCTTGTGGATCAGACTTTCCCTTTTATCAAGAAGTAACAATTTGCGCTAATATCGGCCAAGCAGTTACCAAGTATTAGACCTTTCATAGTCCTTACTTCACTTTATCCGCACCACATCTCTAGGAAGTAGGTACAACTACTCATTTTTTTTTTTTTTTTTAAATAAGGAAACTGAGTTTCAGGCTAGTTGAGGAATCTATCCAAGATGGCTCAGCAAGGGGCAGAAATGGGGTGACTCCATGTTAGAGTCTTTGTTAACTGTTCTGTGTGTGGATTTTGTTTCTGAAGTGTCTTTTCACTTTAAAAGATCTTGTACGCCTGAAGAATTCTGAACTGGCAAAATTAACGGGGGGGTACTTTTTTTGGGTAAAAAACTGGGTGTCAGGTGTTGCTGGTGTTTCCAGACACCTGCCAGTGTTCCTGACTGTATCGACCCCAGGAGAACACAACGGGACATCAGCATTGCGGCCACATACTATGTACAGGCCCTGTTTCACCTGACAAACAGAAGGGGACCCCTCAGTGCTCAGTAAAACAAAGAGCTGTTGCTGGTCGAGACAGTGGACTGGCGTGGCTGAACATGAATATTCAAGACCACGAGTCACAACTCCATGAATTCGAGGGTCTCCTCTATTTGTATTTAGCATTGTGTAGTTGTGAGACAACTTGCAATGATTAATTAATCCTTGGTGCAGAGGCAAAAGGTGAAATAATTTGTGCACAGTCACGCAGTTGGTCATTCTCAGGCGGTGAGTGAGTACTGCAGTGCTTCGTTTTCCAGAGACAGAAAGAAGATTGGACTTGACTTTCTGCTTTTGTGCCTGTGATCCAAGAGATCCAACCCGCCCCCCGCCCCGTCCCAATCCCTGAAATTTTCTAAAAGGAGGGCAGGTGGCTGCCAGCTGGCCTTAATCCACACCCTCATGACATCATCCTCAATATCTCCAGTCCCTGGAAATTCCACCCACTGAGATCCCACACCCCCAGTGGGCCTGTGCCCTAGCCCCAAGGAGGCCACAGGAGCCCTCCCTGAGGCTCGGCTTCCTGGCTCGCTGGGTGGAAGCAGCACAGTCTGGCCCGTATATTGCATGGGGCCGCTGGTGACTGTTTCCCCTCGTGCAGTTTTAACTGAGGCTGTTCGCAGTAATACCTCCGTTATCTATCACAGTAGGGGGAAGGCGGGTCTCCAAATACATGAATTGTCGTGATACCTTACTTCAACTCTTTCGAGGCAGAAACTTCAAACAAACAAACGCAATGGAACCATTCTAAGGCATACTGCCTTTGCACAAAGAACTCCCCAAACTCTGTGGCTTATCACAGAAAAACGTTATTTCTCCCCGTGTGAGTTATGTGGCGGCGGCAGAGGGCTGTGGCTCAGCCCTGCTCCATGGTGTGGCTCTTTGAGTCTTCTTTTTAGGACTCAGGCTGAGACAGCAGCCCCTGTGTGAGACACACCATTCTCATGACCCACCCCAGGAGCCGGAGAGCTGGTAGAAATTTGGAATGCCGCTCAAAGCTTCTGCTCGCCCTTGGCATCCACACCTGCTTATGCGCCCTTGGCCAGCGCAAGCCATGTGCTGGCGCCCAGGGTGGGTGGGGATATGTTCTGCTCTCTGGGCAAGTCCCATGCAGTGGGCAGGGACGTTAAACTCTGGTCACTTGTCTGGTGGGGGACGGGTGGCAATAATTGGGGATTACGAGTTAATCTACTACATACACTTTCAAAAATTAATTACATATTTCCTAGCCTTCAAAGAATACTGGGAATGAGATCACTGTTTTGTTTTTATGGCTCTGGGTCATCATTGTTAACAATTCAGACTTCCCCTAAGGGATATGAGGATATGAAAAGCTGTTTGACCAATACGTAAATGACACTGGACTGATACTGCTTGGAATTCCTTATGGATGCTTTTCACAGTATGGTTTTTACCTCCTTTGCAAATATCACTTCTAGTTACTAAGTGTATTTGCCTCTCATAATTCCACTTTCTTTTCTCTAATCTGCCAGAAAGATGGCTTGTTGAACCTTGTTAGATCTGTGTTTAAAGTAAGAGTGAAGACATGGGGGTCTCTCTCAAGTGCCATATGTTGGATTTTGTGCATGGATGCTGTGACAAAAGCTTCATGGGGTTATTAGATTCCTCTTTGTTTTTGTCTGGTTGGTTGAGGGTGTGGGATAAATGAAGTTAGGAAAGAACTGGCTTTGGGTAAAGTTCCATAGGGAGAACCCCTGCTTTGCCATTTTCCACATGTAACAAGAATTCTTTTCTAGATAGTTGACTAAGCATTACGACTATTTGCCACTTCTTGATCAATTCCATTTCCTTTTACTTTTTAAAAATTTTTTATTTTTATTTTTTTTAAGATTTTATTTATTTGCGAGAGAGACAATGAGAGACAGAGAGCATGAGAGGGAGGAGGGTCAGAGGGAGAAGCAGACTCCCTGCCGAGCAGGGAGCCCGATGCGGGACTCGATCCCGGGACTCCAGGATCATGACCTGAGCCGAAGGCAGTCGCTTAACTGACTGAGCCACCCAGGCGCCCTCCTTTTACTTTTTAAAAAGGATTTATTTATTTATTTGAGAGAGAGAGAGCACACAAGCATGATGGGGGAGGGGCAGAGGGAAAGAATCTCAAGCAGATTCCCTGCCAAGCGAGGAACCCAACGTGAGGCTCGATCCCATGACCCATGAGATCACTACCTGAGCTGAAACCAAGAGTTGGATGCACAACCAACAGAGCCACCCAGGTTCCCCCCCCATTTATTTTAATTGCCATACACATTATATTCAGCAATCTTTTGTAGAGCCGCTGAGTAAGGGACTTAGTTAGGCCCTACTGGAGATAATGAATGAATGAGAAAAGAGCCTGGCTTTCGATGGATAGTTACATACAATGCTAGGCATAATTCAGTTCCAGAATGTGGGCGACTGTCCTCTTTCTAAAGGTAGGGCAGACAGGACACTTTGAAAGGCTCCAGGACTCCCTAGAACGTGCATGATATTCACTTTGGGTTTATACTACCTTGAACATCACGGTGGAGTTTGATGTTCATCTTTTTTGGATGAAAACAAACCCTTAAAAGCCATTATTTGCCGGTCAAGATAGATGAAAGTCAAATGTTTCCAACCTGGTTAGCAGACAACTATTTCTTAGCTAAATGTAGTTATTCTCTGAAAGCCTGACCTTACGTTGATAATAATTGAACTGGGAGTAAGATTTTTCATATGTTTAGGTGTTTTCTTGTATCTCAAATCCCATTAGAAGATACATTTGTTCTTTCATAAATAAAATAACTCCTGTGTTCACAATGCATCCCAGTTCAGGAAAAACTGTCATAAATTAACAAATTTGCTCTTCACCAGAACTTAATAGGAAAGAAGAGCCAGTGTTGCTACTCCTTCTTTAATGCAATGCTACCCCCCACAGGAGGTTCATAAGGCTGAAGCTAAAACTCACCACACACTCAGGTCTTCTGATTGTGCAGCTGGTGGGTTTTCCCCTAATAAATCAGTTCTTTTTCACTTTGCCTCGTTATTTTGTGAATAATTTCCAACTTGATTATCCATGGACATATATGTTAAAAAATGAAAGACTAAGGTAATGTGCAAACAGGCAAAGAAAAAATGCATTTGCATGAGTTATAAACTTTTTGTTGCTACTTTTTTCTACAACGCAGGCAAACAGAATGTTTGTATTAAGTTTGTTTATTCTTTCTGCATAAACCCACTGACCTGTGAAAATACAAAGAACATCCTTAGTAATAGGAATAGGGTGAGCTAACGTGTTAATGTTGTTTTCTAATAATTTTAGCAATACTATTATGTTGATCAGAGTATTCATAATAGAATCATAGTCTTAAAAATATGGGGAAAACAACTTTTTGGTAAAAATATGTCTACGAGATAATTTGGATTGAATATCTTTTTTTTTTTCAAGATTTTACTTATTTATTTGAGAGAGAGAGGACAAGCAAGGGGGAGAGGCAGAGGGAGGGGGAGAGGCAGAGGGAGAGGGAGAAGCAGACTCCCCACTGAGCAGGGAGCCTGACTCGGGGCTCTATCCCAGGACCCTGAGATCATGACCTGAGCCAAAGGCAGACACTTTATCGACGGAGCCATCCAGGTGCCCCTTAAGGATTAATAACTTGAGGACAGTCCTAAAGATAAGTTCATTTTAACATTTTCACGGTGTTTTTACAAACACACACTAGAAAGCTGGATTGATTGCATTGCTGAAAATGCATTTGTAGATGACGTGAAACTTGATGAAATAAGAAAGGACTGCGTGGTAGGGAGTGAGCCCCTTCTCGGGGGACGGTGGCCAGAAAACTGTAGTTTTCCAGGTAGGAGTCATGGGAGAGAAGGCAACAGGGTGGGACAGTTATTCCTGGAAGTTCACCTCACCTTGAGTCATGGATTTGCCTGACCACGCGGATGAAGGAAGAGGCCAAAAAAACATTCCATACAATGATGACAAGGTACAACATTGCTTTATTTTGTCTCTGATGGCAACGACCTGTTTTCCTCCAGACACATTCTGAGCTCCTATAATTTCTGTTACTATGTGTTGAAAGGAAAAAATACATTCTCATTTTTGACTGATGCAAATAGTCCTAACTTATTTGGCAAGGACTTCTCATTGTCTACCTCATCATTCATTAGCTTTTTCATTTATAACAAGATCCTGATTTTATTTGAGTGGCAACCTGCCCAGCTTCAGGTGACATCACTTAGCTTCCCTTGTAGCTCTCTGTGCCCACGTGACTGAATCTTTTCCAATGAGATGTAATGAAAGGGTTTCATGAGACTTCTGGGAGTTTCCGTACAAGAGTGTGAGTGGCCTTCTGTCATATAACATGGCCGGATCGTCATTGGTCATTCTTGGACCACAAGATGTTCTCACTGATGGAATGCTCCAAGGTGGAGCAGAGAGAGAAAAGAAGCCTGGGTCCCGAGTGACCACTGTCCCAGCCCCGCCAGCCCGACTTTGAATTTCTTTTACTTGAGGGAAAAAAACCTTTTGTAGCTAAGGCACTACTTTGATTTCTGCTACGTGTAGTCAAATTTCCAATTACACTGAACGAACACTATTGTTTTTCCTATTCTATCACCATCCTAGATTTGAAATGTTAGGAAAACATGGCCTTTTAAATCAAACCAGAAGAATTTCGTTTATATTCAGAATAGAAAAAACAAAACAAAACAAAACACCTGTGGTTAATGAGCGATTTAAAGACACAAAGAACTACACAAATAAATGTGTAATTACAAAGTATGGTAAGTGCTATGAAATCCATAGGGGCAAGTGAGAACATGATATTCTCTCAGCAGGCATTAAGTTCCAAACTAATATTTAAGGCAGTGTAAGGTTTCCGGGTCAATTAAAGAATGTTAGAAATCTCTCATTAGCTATGAAAATGAAAAACAGAAATGGATTCCTCTATCTTTTGGTAATTTCCCAGGATTCAAATGGATTTTATTATGGTACAAATTGCTCTTTAGCTTCTTAAAAAAAAAAAAAAGCCTTAAGTCTTTTATGTGGACAATATACCAGTACTGTACCTGAGACTTTTTTTTTTCTAGTATGAATACTTTTATGTAACTGAAGGAAACTAAGCTACATATTTTGAAAATGAATCCATTGAGAAGATAATAGTGAATCTTAAAAGGAGATTTCTATAATCAATTGACTATTCCATCCACATTAAAATACTGATAATTGAAGTCTTTAAAAGATTTTTTTACGTAGGGGCGCCTGGTAGCTCAGTCTGTTAAGCGTCTGCCTTCAGCTCAGGTCATGACGCCAGCATCCTGGGATCGAGCCCCACATCGGGCTCCTTGCTCAGCGGGGAGTCTGCTCCTCCCTCTCCCTCTGCCCCTCCCTCTGCTTGTGCTCTCTCGTGCTCTCTCTCATAAATAAATAAAATCTTTAAAAAAATTTTTTTTCTTACATAAAAAGAGCTAGCGTTGTTTCTGCATTTAGGTAGATAGGGCTGGTGACCTACTCAAGGAAGTTCACCCAGGCCAACTTAATGCAGCCTCTATCCTTCGCGTCCTGAAGGAATCCCTGGCAGTACATACTGAGGCCGTATTTCCAGGTCAGACTGTGCAAAACTCGATGATAACAAAACCAACTCCTCTGCAGGAATGTTGGGGCATATTTATTTATAAGAAAAACTTAATTATCTCTCTTCACCTGCAGATCTTTTCCTCTTTTCCGTCTTCACTCCTGCAAATATGACTTTTGTTTTTAGTTGAAAATAGGAATTCTGCCTTTACTTGGGTAGTGAAGTTTTCCTGAAAAATTCAAACTCCTAAAACTCAAGGTCCCTATGTTAAAAGAATTTAAAAAACTTTTTCTTTTTTTGCATTGGTGTCGATTATGTGTCAGTTATACCTCAAATTAGGATTTTGTAAACTCAAATTAGTAGTAACTGACATACTACTCTTAGACGGTGAGACTGATTCCATAGCAACTACTGAAGGCTAATTCAAAGTTATCATTGATAACTAGCAAAGTTGAGAAGGAAAAGAATATGAAATCCACAAACCAAAAGACCTTATTCAATTTGATTTATGTTTAATTACCATGAAATGGAAATTATTTGGTAAATTCAATTTAGTCTAGCTTATGCTTCCCCAAACTGTTTCATGTCATGGCACACAAAGAAAATAATAATACCGATTATGAACAGCACACAAGTCTGCTCATGGCTCAGAGGGGCTCTCCTGGTGCCAGACGTCCCAGCCATCCTGAGAATGATGAGGTAGAGACCTTGACACACGTATTATATAGATCTGTGACCCATTGCCAATGCAGAGTGACCCTAGGATGTTGTGATCTAGGGAGCCAAATTAGGCTATCAGGATTTTTATATCGATGTGGCTGTCTGCTCAAAAATGTTATGTAAAGATATTGAAAATAGAAGATTAAAAAAAATCAAAGGCTTAATTTCTATGCTTGTAAGTATGTACTGTATATAGCGGTGTTTCTTAGAGTAATTAAAAAAAAGGCAAGTAACTTGATTTGACATGTAAGAAGAATTAACTGGATGATCACTTAAATCTCCACCTCATAGAACCACAAAATCATAGAGGTCATAGACTCATAAACTCAAACTCATAAACTCATCAATCAGGAATAGACTTTAGAAATCATCTTTTTTTTTTTTCCCTTATAAGAGATGGGGAAGGGGGAGAGGGAGAGAGAGAATCTTTTTTTTTTTATTTTTAAAGATTATTTATTTATTTATTTGACAGAGAGAGACACAGCAAGAGAGGGAACACAAGCAGGGGGAGCGGGAGAGGGAGAAGCAGGCTTCCCGCCGAGCAGGGAGCCCGATGCAGGGCTCGATCCCAGGACCCTGGGATCGTGACCTGAGCCGAAGGCAGACGCTCAACGACTGAGCCACCCAGGCGCCCCGAGAGAGAGAATCTTAAGCAGACTCCATGCCCAGTGCAGAGCCAGACGTGACCTGAGATCATGACCTGAGTCGAAATCAAGAGTCAGACGCTTCACCAACTGAGCCACCCAGGCACCCGACATTAGAAATCATCTTGTGTGACTTCCTTTAAAGTTGAGGAAACTGAGGCCTTGAGTGACTGATAGTACCATTTGTATCGAATTACACTGTACGAAGATTTCACATACTTTTTCTAATTCAAATCTTCCAGTAGTCCCTGGTGGCACTGCTGTTATCCCTATTTTTTCACAGGTGGAGCCAGAATCCGAGAGGCTAAATGGCTCACCCCAAATTGCTCTTTCTCAAAGTGGAGAAGGAAACCCACACCTTGTACCTTCCTATTCCATCGTGATCACATTTGAGCTATACATTGCATCTGATGCAAAACTAACTTCAGGCAGTTTCCTTCTAGTTCCACAAGTATTTTTGCCTAAATCAATTCTGTCTCAGGTTAAGGGACTTGCTGAAATGATGAACTGCATTTGTGCGATGAAGAAATGTCTTCTGCCCCACCACACCCACATACCTAAAATTTGTGAAACCCTTTCCAACATTCTTTAGAGTGTGTGGAACTCCTGAGGTTTGAAAGCAGTAACTCCCAGAATGAAGAATGAAAAATTAAATGTTTTCAGTGATCTACAAGTTGGTGGATCCATAGTTTTGATCTTAAAACATTTCCATCCCTATTCTTTCTTTTTTTTTTTATTAAAGATTTTATTTATTTATCTGACAGAGAGAGAGCGAGAGCAGGAACACAAGCAGGGGGAGTGGGAGAGGGAGAAGCAGGCTCCCCGCCGAGCAGGGAGCCCGATGTGGGACTCGATCCCAGGACCCTGGGATCATGACCTGAGCCGAAGGCAGATGCTCAACGACTGAGCCACCCAGGCGCCCTCTTTCTTTTTTTTTTTTTTAAGTAAGTCTTGTATCCTCTACTCTGGAAATCAAACATCACTATTTAGCCATACATGCATCTACTCACAATATTCACGTTTTATCAAATGGCTTGCTCTCCTCCCCCAAAAATATTTAGAAGGAAAAACTTTCTTCATAGAATCTCCTCCCTTTGAGAACTTTGGGATCCCATGACATCCTGGTTAAACCAGACATCTGTGCTTTCATTAGGTAGATAGGGCTGGTGACCCACTCAAGGAAGTTCACCCAGGCTTCACCTATGCTTACTTAAAAAATGTTAAGTGGGTATCTTTTCTTTTTACTTTCTCTTCCTTCTCTTCATTCATTTGAATAAAAAATGTCCTATAATTCTCTTTTTAGAGCCAAATCTTCTCTCCTTCCTTATAAGGTAAGTGTATAATAGCGAATTCGCAAATAACATGTTAAGGTAAACAAGTGGTATGAAAAGTGAGAATGCATTTTCCTTAGTTCCCTGCTTCCGTTTTTCTGAGTAAAGACACAGATAAAGTTCAATGATCTTTCACACTGCCCTGACAACTCTGGGCAAGTGTAACTGGCATTGTGCTTCTCAGAGGAGATGCCAAATTGCCCTCACCTGGGTTAAGACTAGTTGGGGTTTGCTCTGGTCTCACAAATGGCAGTCATCTCAAGTTAAATTGCTTTACCAACATATTTCTGTAAAATGTGGATGCCATTTCTTTGACATTGGATTGAGTTCAGTAGGAAATTACATAGGGGCCTGGAGATGTCATCCTGTCTTTCCTATAAATCCTGTCCTGTCCTTCCCACTCCTGACCCATCATTCTCTGTCTCCCTTCCCCAAAACACACACTTCTATTCTGTTTCTTCCCTTCTTTTTTCCTGAATTCTCCTTTTCAGGAATCCTTTAGCTGTGCCATATAGGAAAGGGTATGAGCTTTTTAGGTTATAGATTCATATTGCATCGTGGATTGTTTTTTTAGTCCAGGTTCATTCGGGTTAGTTTAGAGTGATCCTAAGAGAGGTATTAATAAGCCTCTACTGATTTCATTAATGAAATGCTTGCCATCACCTATGTGACAGGTCCTGTGAAAGTTACAAAGAGCATATTTCCTCCAGGAACTTATCATTGGTCTTTCATTTGTGGGTTGTAACTGGCAAAAGGAGAAAGAAGGCATAACAAATACCTACCTAGGGTGGAGCTCTCAAATGGCATCCTATAGCAAGAATGTACACTCCTAAGGAAATCACCAATAAAATGAGAAGACAACCTACCGAATGGGAGAAAATGTTTGCAAATCATATATCTGATAAGGGACTAATATCCAAAAAATATAAAGAACTCATACAAGTCAATAGGAAAACAACACATAATTCAATTAAAAAATGGGCAGAGGATCTAAATAGACATTTTTTTTTTTAA
>NC_138372.1:114205312-114289042 GCF_054177405.1 Leptonychotes weddellii | reverse complement strand
CATTTGTGACAACATGGATGGAACTTGAGGGCATTATGCTAATTGAAATAAGTCAGACAGAAAGACAAATACCATTATATCCTCACTTATGTGTGGAATCTAAACAAAACAAAACAAACAAACATTCCCCCCTCCTCGAAAAAATAAAACAAGCTCACAGATACAGATAACAAATTGGTGGTTGCCAGAGGGGAGGTGTGAGTGGTGGGAGAAATGGGTGAAGAAGGTCAAAAGGAACGAACTTCCAGTTACAGAACAAATAAATCATGGGGATGTAATGCATAGTATAGTGACCATAGTTAATAATGCCGTATTGTATGTTTGAAAGTTCTCATCCCAAGAGAAAAAGAAAGAAATTTGTTTTGTTTTAAAGATTTATTTATTTATTCGAGAGACAGTGTGTGAACGGTGGGAAGGGCAGAGGGACAGAATCCTTAAGCACAGAGCACAGAGCCCGACGCGGGGTTCGATCCTACGACCCCGAGATCATGAACTGAGCTGAAACCAAGAGTCCGATGCTCAAACTACTGAGCCACCCGGGCGCCGCAAAAGAAAGAAATGTGTAACTGTGTGTGCTGATGGATGTTCACTAGACTTACCGTGGTGACCATTCTGCAATATATACAAATATCAAATTATTATGTTGTACAGCTAAAGCTAATACAATGTTCTTTGTTACATAGCAGTTGGAAAAAAAAAAAAAGAATGTACACTCCTCACCGTGGTCAGCACGGCACAGGACCAGGCACAGAAACCTGGACAAGAAGTCAAGAAACGCCATCACCTCAAGAGAAACAGCTTGTGCGGCTGTCCTGGCACAGAGACAGCTCCTTGCAAAAGAACAGGGCCTGCTGCTGGAGAAGGAGGGGAGGTGGGTTTGGAAAGAAGTTCTGAACCTAACTATCTGCTCTCCCGCTAACTCGTGTGATTTTGAAGGCGACACCCTCTCGGGATCGGTAGTTCCTCATCTCTACCATGTAACAGCCCTACCTGTCTTCCAGAGTGTTCTTACTATCACATGATTTAAATGGGTGCACTACTTGATAAACATGAAAATGTCTTATAAAAATGAGGCACTCTAATATCTTGGTCTCTATTTACAGAAAAGAATCCATGTCATTGTGTCAGGGGGAAAAGTGGCTTAGGGGATTATCACTGTCTCTAGGACAGAAGGATCTGGAAGCTGTGTGTATCTCTTTTCTCCTATTGTGGCATCTTCCTCACCCATCAGATCTGATCAATCACTTACCGTGCTACTTTTGTCATCTAAATGTTTATCAATTCTGTTTCCTTTCCTCTATTTCTTTCTTTGCTTCCATAGATCATGGCTTCATCCCTTTTCCAGATCATTGTAATAGCTTCTAATGGTCTTTCTGTCTCCTGTCTGCTTCCTCTTAAGTTCATTTTCAATTCACTTAGGTACCACAGCAATCTTCTTAGATGCTACTAGCCTGCCTAACCATGTCTCTTCCCTACTCAAAGTTCAGTGCCTTCCCAGTCACGGCCCTCGTATTAAAAACACCTAGATTCAAGCACTTGCTGATTGTCCAATGCCCAGCCAACACCACTCCCACAGAAATGGTGGAACCCTTTTTTGTTTGTTGAGAAGTACAGATATCAGTGAAGCCTTTCTTAATCTCCCCCTGCCACTTGAACAACTTATGTATTCCCCAGAAATTCTGTGTTCCTCCTCTGGACTCTAGTAATATCCTGTGCATTATCTCCACCTTTGAACTATCGTTTCCCCCTCTAGAGCCCACTGGAATCTGGCACAGCACACGAGCTTGGGAAATGTTTGTGGAATAAGAGAATGGATGTCGAGATGGTAATGCACTTACTCCCTTATGGGTATTCCCGGTATCGAGATGTAAAATATTTTTAAAAACATGCAGGCTATGTCACACTCTGGTCTTTTCAGCCATATCTAAACATCCAGTTAGTAATTGCCTAGGGCAAGATGTTTTCATATTTGCATGTCATAGTATCATATGAGAAAAATTAGGACATTTAGACGCCTTTGTCAAATAACATGTGATCTTTCATCTTTTAAAGCCTTTCCTTTTTCAATGAGCCTCAGTGTCTCCAAGAGGTCATTTTCATTCAGTAGATTTAAAAAAAAAAAAAAAAGGAATGAAAGTTGTGACAGTCTGACTTTATTCCCAACCCATTTGAAAGCCGTTTTGTAGCTCCCAAGTTGGCCTTTCTGAGCACAGAGGCTCAGGTATTTGGATTCAGAAGCGGCCCCTCAGCCTTGCAGTGTGGGGAAAATTCCCCAACAGATGTGCCCCGTGCTTTTCAAAGCCAGCCCCGGACACTAACAGGTATCCAGCTGGAGGGCTCAATCCTGGCTTACCTCACTGTGTTTTGGAAATAAATTAAAGCTTGCAAAAAGAAAGAAGACTGGAGTGTGGGAAGGTTCAGACCTGACAGGATTTTCTGTTTTCTCTCATTGTCCCATTTTTGCTCAGGACTTTGTTTCTGAGGCCCCACTTTGCAGAAACCAATACCAAGCATCTGTCCCTCATCTTCTAGACAAGTGCTTTCAAAACTCACTGAACTGTCTGACTCTATGGGGTGGACTCCTTCATGCTGACATATTCTAGAAAGGGTTTCTGGCCCTCGTGCATTGGCAAACTTAATCTAGAAATCTCAAACCAGATTTCTAGTCACCGACTGCAGACAGATGGCCGTGGCTTTTAGTGTTTAGCTTCTATGGCATCGTGCAGCAGGCCAGGGGGGAGACGCAGGACTGAAAAAAAGAACTCAATGGCTCAAAATAGGCAAGGCAAGCCAAAAAACACATAAACAACCAGACAAAGCAAAACAAAAGCAGGTTGATTATTTCTCCCCCCTCCCAAATTGTTTTCTCAGGTTGTATAATATTTTAATTACATGCATCTGGAATGAAATAAGAGTTCTGAGATGACATAGCCTCAGAGGAATCTGAAAATGAGCAAAGGGAGCAAGAAGTTGAAAGTCAAAGTTGCCATCTTATATGGTACAAAGCATGACAGGTAACGGATTCTCATTTCAAACGTGCCGAATTTGCCTTGATGTCCCTGACATTCTGGCAGGGTATTAAGTGTTTCCACAGGCCACTCTGTCCTTTGTGGTAAAAATGGGAAGCACATAACCTTAAAATCAGGGAATGGCTTCATCATGAGGGAGAATCTTCTTGAATGGTTCACATTCCTGAAGTGTCTAAGATGCCCACCCCCACGCTGAGAGTAGAGCTGAGACTTTTTATGTCTATTTAATATAATATACCCTTGGAGATCAGAAACTGGATCAAGAAAATCTCTTAACAGAATTACGCATATTTAATGATAGCTTCTGGCAGTAGAAATCCATTCATAGGACATGAGGTTGAGGTTATTAAGAAGAAATGTATGAAACTTCCAAGTGATCACTACCTTAGGGGATGAGAAGCAATTTTCAGCTAGGGTACCAGCATTCACCCAACAAACCTCTAAGGAGCCCCACTGTGTATCATGGGCTATCAGGGGTGCCCAGAAATCCAGGTATTTGTACCTGGTTTGCTAACTGATCTCTTTCCACCTGCAGACAGAAACCGAGGGAATGGGGCACCTGGGTGGCTCAGTCGTTAAGCGTCTGCCTTCGGCTCAGGTCATGGTCCCAGGGTCCTGGGATCGAGCCCCGCATCGGGCTCCCTGCTCCTCAGGAAGCCTGCTTCTCCCTCTCCCACTCCCCCTGCTTGTGTTCCCACTCTCGCTGTCTCTCTCTCTCTGTCAAAGAAAGAAAGAAAGAAAGAAAGAAAGAAAGAAAGAAAGAAAGAAAGAAAGAAAGAAAAGAAACCGAGGGAACGCCCAGAAAGGCCCAACTCAAGGGCTTCGCTCTCTCTGAAGGGCACAGGTGCTCTTAAAGATGTGCACAATGCAAGTCAGAGATGCTGATAATAAAAACTTACATTTATTGAGCCCACAGTGTGTGCCAGGAACAGTGTAGGAACTCCCCACGGAACAGAGGAGGTAGGACTATTTTCCCCATTTTCAGCTGAAGAACTGAGAAGGAGAGGCCAAATGGCTTTTCCAAGGTTACATGACCAGTTACTGCAAGGTCAACTCAGGTAATCATGAAGTAGGACATCACAATGCCTCCCTGGGAGGGCCACGTTGGACAGGTCTTCTACCATCTCACCATATTTCCTGGCAGTTACCATTCTATGTCTTGCTTCTGTGGTTGATTCTTCTGAGACACCGGTATAAAAATTGGAAAATACCTCCACCTCACTGCTCTAAATGAATAGGAATTAGTGAATATTAGTGAATCATATACCAAACATCCCTAGAAAAAAGAAGTATCAAGTATCCGCATTCTGGGGCTCCAACTTCAGTGATTTTATGTTTGTCAAAGGATTACCTTAAAATGCAACCCACTTTAGCCTGGGGAATGTGGCTAATGGATTATATTCTGCACCTCCCTCGGCCAAATGTACTTAGTAGCACAGGGTGTCCTGCTCATCACGGCTATTAATGAACATGAATAGCAGGTTGCAAAGAGAGTTTGAATGTCCTCTGATGTGCGGTATTAATGGTAGGACATCAGCTATTTTTATTCTTTTTTTTTTTTGTAAAGATTTTATTTATTTATTTGAGAGAGAGAGAATGAGAGAGAGAAAGCACATGAGAGGGGGGAGGGTCAGAGGGAGAAGCAGACTCCCCGCCGAGCAGGGAGCCCGATGCGGGACTCGATCCCGGGACTGCAGGATCATGACCTGAGCCGAAGGCAGTGGCTTAACCAACTGAGCCACCCAGGCGCCCCGACATCAGCTATTTTTAATTTAAATTGCAAATGATACTCGGGATCATGGAGTTTATATAAAGTATAAACAAAATGAGTTCCGGTAGCATGTCTGATGAAAGGTAACAGCGTTTACTTTCTGATCCTCTGAACTCTTTGAATAAGTCCTAGATGATGCCTTCTTTATGAGCTACAAGATGAATTTATGTAGGGGCCTTCACTGGTACCCACATGGACAGTTGCTTACAGTCTTTACACCAAACAGAAAATGGGTGCCGTGCCAACCAGAAAACCAGGAGGTCTAGGGAGATGATATATACAAAATACCTGGGCATAAATACTATAAAAAATCATGATGGAGTCAAACTGATGGAGGCTTCTATGAGCTAAGTGGTTCTCCCCCTCAAGGAGAGTGAGGTGCTAGCCACAGCATGCAGGGCTCACACCAGCTCTTCTTGGAAAAGGGTGGTCGTGTTGTTCCCTGACAGGTTGCATGTGTTCTTCCAATTGGCTCTATTTAACTGGAACCTTCAGCCTAGCTAAGCCAGTTTCATGGATTTTTTTATTTTTATTTTTTTTATTTTTTAAAGATTTTATTTATTTATTTGACAGAGAGACAGAAGAGCACAAGCAGAGGGAGTGGCAGAGGGAGAGGGAGAAGCAGGCTCTGCACTGAGCAGGGAGCCCGATGCGGGACTCGATCCCAGGACCCTGAGATCATGACCTGAGCCGAAGGCAGACGCTTAACCATCTGAGCCACCCAGGCACCCCAAGTTTAATGGATTTTAAATTAATAGATACATAAGGCTAGAGCCATACTTCATGTATTGTGGTGTTAGAGGGGCTATTTGCCTTTTTCTGATCCAGGAACTGTTCCCTATTTTTGTAAATGGCTCTGAATTTTGGCTTTGGAGGAATCATTTCTCTCCCTTTGGTATATGCCATGAACTTCCAGGGATATCCATACTTCCCTCACCTCCCCCATAGGGTGCCCTCTCTGGAACGCATTCTTTTTCCCTTCTCCTCAACAAGAGTGATTGTTTCGAAGACTGACCATTGACCGAAACCAGATCATTCAGAAACATCCTTCAGAGGCTTTGTTGTTAGAGCTTAGAGGAAGCCAGTGTTCTGTCATCCATTGACTTAATACTGTGAGGATGAGACGCTGGAGCTCTAGCAGCCACATTGTAAACATGAGAGCATAAACATGACTAAACATAGTGCTCTCCACAGCAGGCAGAGCCAAGAGAAGGAGGCAAGAAACACAGCAGATGATTTTAACTGAGCTCCAGGATAAGCCCTCAGTGAGCAGTATAACCTGGAAGTATTATTTGTAAGACCAATCATTCCCTCGTTGTCTAATGCAATTTGGGCTGATATTTTTTTTTCCATTTCAACCCAAAGCTTTTTAATGGATACATATGATATATAATAACACACATGTATATTATCATATACTATATATTACATATATAGATATGTCAAACTTCAATTTAAAAAACAGCTTGCTTTTGTTTAAAATAATCCTTATGAAGTCTACTATTATTTCACTTCCAATAAGCACATTTCTATCTGAATTATTTAAAATTTTTTTCAGTTAAGTCTTAATTAATTATGAATGGTGACTTTGTGTTTAGGACAACTTAAAAATATAGTTCCTGTTAAATATGTATGACATCAATTGTATAATTGTAACACATTCATTTCATAGGCCTGCAAAGTTTGTAATCTTGCTAACCTAGACAAATTGCCTTTGGATACTGTTATGCTGTCTCATTTCTCTTAAGTCTCAAAAGAGTGGTGAAATAAAATCTTATAATTCACTCATTTGTCGGGGAAATGCAGTTCATGACATACGGAAGACCAAGCCGAGCTCACCAAGCTTGAAGTTTCAGTTGGTAATAAAATTGATATGAGCAAAAGGAATGCAATAGTCCTGCTTTTCTGGCAATTTCTATGTATTATAAAACTTCAGTGACTGGTGATGCTTCTAGAAATATATTCCTATTCTTCAGAGTTGGCATCTTCAAGTGCACTAGATTCTTGTTTCTTATGGCATACAAGTAATTCCCATAAAGACCGAGTTAATAGTAAGTCACCCAGAAGTTGACCGTGCATGATTTAGTGAAAATAGCTATTATGTATCTCTTAATTAAGGAGTTTCTCAAAGAGCCATTTGGCTCTAAAGATGTAATATTGTATGACAGACATTTAAACAAATCATTTGTAAATGCTTCCTGAATTTTTCAGTTTTCATCTGGTCCTTGGAGATTGCCTATTTAATTAGGAGCTACTTCCTGGAAGAACTGCAAGTAAGCAAACGTAAGTGTTCGATAATGTGAAAGGTACATTATCAAGTATACTCAACCTCGAGATGAACGTCGATCACGTAGCTCTCACTAAAGTCATTAATAGAAGGTTTTCCTAACCCATCAATAGCTTCTTTCTCATTCCCTTTCCATGTCACAGTTTTTGTCATCATTGTAACTGGTGAGTGTAATAACTCCCTTAAGTGGGGGAAGAATAGTCAACTTCACAACGGAACCTTGCAAATATCTTCTCCTGGTCTGTTTTTGCCTTTTAACTTTGTTTATGGAGTTTTAAGCTATTCACAACCAGCCTTTGATTTTAGCATTCCAGACTGGGGGTAAAAATAACCACATTCTTTTCAACTCAGTTTGGTTTTGGAACAAATGGCCCAAGGGCCCTCAGAGTTAGATTGTACCACTCTCCACAGCCCAGTACAACCCTGAACTCACTGGGATTACTGGTATCAGTGATCAGGTTTTTCAACAGCTTCTGCACAAAACCAAGCACGGAGAAGACTGTGGTAGAAACAGTAAGAGCCAGGCGAGTGTTCTTATCACTTGACCAATCGGGATTCTAATCAGTGATTTTCTTAGTAGTAGTACTTCCAGATTAATCCGTTTCCATATCTAAATCTTGGTTGTACTCACAAATATTCGAAACAGCAGTAAATCTATAATATCTAGTCACCCACTTTCTTCTTGCATATTTTTTTTTTCCATTTTCTTACGGTAGAATGCATTTAAAGATCACACAAAGCACTCTCTTTTTCCGAGGGTCGTGAAAGCACAAACTTCTTTCTGTTTATGAGCAGACTTTTCTAACAGTTATTAATAGCAGTAAAGTATTTGTTGTTGTTTTGGAAAAAAAAAGGAGTTAGTGACCTGTTTTTCACAATGCTGATGAATCTATTCTATTCATATTGCTGTCCGTTTTTCCTTTTCTCAAAGAATTGAGGGTTGTGGTTTTTTTCCCCTCTAAATATTGAAAATTCTTTTAAGGTTCAATGAAGCTTAAAGCTTTCTCATGTGTCTATTTTGAAACAATTATTTTAAGACGGAATGACCTGTTTCCTTAAAAGACCCAGGGGCAAAAAAAGACTTTTTAATAAAAAGGTATAAAGTTTGAAGTTATATGGTGACTGAAGAATAATTCTGTAATCTAAATGGATATGTTGCTTCATCTAAAGGCTCCTTTCTCAATGTTCTTGAGTGGAGTAGCAGTGACTTCGTGAATACTCTTGCTTCCTAACCCCTAACTTGTTCGCCTTGGAGTGCCAGCAAGCTAGAAATTATCCTGTCGTAGGTTACTTGCTGGCAAGTGAGTCTCAGATCTTCAGCTAAAGAGTGCCACTGCCATTAAGGCTGTGAGTTCCCGTGCTTGGCAGCAAAGCACTCCCTCAGTAGAGGAGTGGTGGTGTGTTTAATCAGCTTAGAACTGCCTCTTTTTCCTGTGGTGACACCGAGCTGTGGAACCACCACCCAGCAGAAACAAAACAAAAGGCCTTCTCGGTAATTACAGGGAAGGAGAAAGAAAAGGCATGGGTTATAATGTGCCTGCATTTAAAAATTGATTCCAGAATAAAAAATACTTCTAAGATGACATTAAGATATAGGGTCCCCACTGGGCTTTCTCTTAGTCATAGTGCAATGGACTTTTCAGCTTCCATATTAATTACTGTAATCACAACTCTGAGGCAAACACATGTCTTGACTAAGAAGGACTTTTTTGGGGAATATAGTATGAACAAGTTTTGGGGGGGAATAACATGATCTTAAAAAATGAGAAATCGGGCGCCTGGGTGGCTCAGTTGGTTAAGCGACTGCCTTCGGCTCAGGTCATGATCCTGGAGTCCCTGGATCGAGTCCCGCATCGGGCTCCCTGCTCGGCGAGGAGGCTGCTTTGCCCTCTGACCCTCCCCCTCTCCTGCTCTCTCTCTCATTCTCTCTCTCAAATAAATAAATAAAATCTTTAAAAAAAAAAGAGAGAAATCATTTTTTTTTTTACCCACCAGTAGGAGCCAACACTCAATGGGTTGGGATGGAAAGGGAGGAGAGGCTGATGGTGGCTTGGGTGAGCATTTGTCATGAGGACAAAACTATCTTCCAAGCTTATTGTGGGCAGAGCGCCTTATTGGTGGGGAAAGGGAAGTTAAAAAGGAATACTGTTATTAAGGAGGGACTGATATATTTGGAAGCTCTTCCTTTACACACATATAAAGATAAAATAGCTTTTTAAAGATCAACACTTACAAAGCACCATGGGACAATGTGAGGAGACAGCAGAGGCATGAGGTAGGCCTGTTGATTGAGAAGTCAGTTTCTCAATCAACTGACTTGACACACATTTATTGGTGGTCAGAACCACAGTCTGTATAGAATCTGAGACATAATGGACCGTTGGGAAGGCTCAGTCTGCTACTCTTAGAGACTCATCGCTAAGTCTCTATGTGAAGAGACTTATGGGCAGCTTGGTGGGTAAGAACACAAGCTCAGGAAGACCTGGATTTAATTTTCAAACCTGTTTCTTGCGTCCTGAGCATTCTTCTTCATTCCCTTGTCAGTTTTCTCTTCTGCAAAATGGGATAATAATCATGCTGATCACCTCATACCATTCTTGTGGGGATTACAGAATTGGTACAGGTGTTAAAGTGCTTGCATCCTGCTGGGCACCCAGGAGACCCTCAACGAGTGCCTTGTCCTTTTCTCACTCTGTTCCACTCCTTCTGAGCAGCTACTTATGTAGGACACCAACAGCTTCAACCTCTTCGGAAAATACAGTTGTCTAATCTGATACATTGGTCCAAGGGGATAGATAGAAAGTGTTAATTTAGGTATGGGTTAATGTCACTATCGAGGTTTAGTTAGATATCTCTCTCTCTAAGACAAAGGAGCCAGATTAGGTGTCCATAAGCGACCTGTGACTCTCTAGAGTCATGACCTATGAACTCTAGAAAGAGGTACAATTCGTTCAAATGGTTCATCTGGTTACTTGAGTAGGGGACAAACAATGAAATCTGTAGAGAACCTCGAAAAACAGTTTTAGGCAGTTACTTTGATTGTGATTTCATCAATGACAAGTTAAGGCAGAATAGGCATAGCCCATGTAATAATAACCAAATTTTAGTTTTCTGGAGACTTCAGTTTTCTCATTTGTAATAAGGGGTGGTGGTTATATTTAGCTGTCTCTAAGATTCATTTTAGCGATGAGTCTCTAAGAGTAGCAGACTAAGCCTTCCCAATGGTCCATTATGTCTCAGATTCTATACAGACTGTGGTTCTGAGCACCAATAAATGTGTGTCAAGTAGAATGAATGTATATGGAGAGTAAGTCTTAGACATGCCTGCTTTTACTGTCTGCTCAGAGTGCTTGATGGTCAAGTGTCTTTTCTTTTTTTTTTAAGATTTTATTTATTTATTTGACAGAGAGAGACACAGCGAGAGAGGGAACACAAGCAGGGGGAGTGGGAGAGGGAAAAGCAGGCCTCCCGCTGAGCAGGGAGCCCAATGTGGGGCTCGATTCCAGGGCCCTGGGACCATGACCTGAGCCGAAGGCAGACGCTTAATGACTGAGCCACCCAGGCGCCCCACTGGTCAAGTGTCTTGATGAGCCTTATACTCAGACACAACTCCTACACTTGGTGTCAGCAGTAGGGCAGAATGAATGGGGTTGAGAGTCCAGCAAGACTCCTCAAACTCTAGCTCTCCTGGGTTGGAGGGAAAAGCAGAGTGCCTGCTGCAATCATAAACTGAATGTATTTACTGCCCTTATTTCATCTCTCTTTTGGTCTTTCCCTGAAGTAGAAAAATGAACCCAAATCACCAGACAGTACTGTTAATGAACTGATAATGTGTGGCAACCACCCCCCAACACAGTCCCGTGATTCTCACCTCCTGGTATTTACACTTTCATATCGTTCCCTCCCACACTAAGTAGGGCAGACCCAGGAACCAATGGCATATGGTGGAAATGATGGTGTCACTTCTGAGGCTAGGCCCTAACAATAATTGTTGCTCTGCTTTGATGTCTTAGATCACCTGCTCTGGAGAAAGTAGCTGCCATGTTGTGAGGACACTGGAGTAGCTCCATGGTGAGGACCCCATGGCAAGGAACGGAAGCTTCTCATTAACAGCCAGGACCAATGTGCCAGCCATGTGAGTGAGCCATCTTGGAAGAGGACCCTCCAACCCCAGTCAATCCCTCAGATGACTGCAGTCCTGGTCATCGTCTTGGACTGCAATGTCACGAACAACCCGAACCAGAACTTCTCAGCTAAACCGCTCTCAGATTCCCGACCCACAGAAACTATACGAGATAATCGATGTTTATTATTCTTTTAAGCCATTTACATCTAGAGTCATTTTTTGTGCAACGATAGATAACTAATACAGGAGGCTTCTAAAAGATTGATTCCATGAGTGACTGAAGTGACCTTTCAGTTTGGTTGTGACATGTTAACTGCTAATCATTTATGAGAATAGAGAGTAGAGGGGTCCTGAAGTGTTGTAGCTACACCAGTGACAGTTCAAAGGCATTTTCTGATGGCTTTTTCAGAAGATCCTCGCTTTTTTCTCCCTTTCATATATACAAGCACACTTTTAGATCTAGCACAGTGGCTTCTAACAAGCATGGCTTTGGGAAATCTCACAAGCTGGGCTCCAATGTGGGCTCTGTGGCATGCTAGCTCTCAGAACTTGCACAAGTTAAACTTTCTGGACCTCAGTTTCCCCAAGAATAAACTGATGTCATAGTACACACCTCATGGGTATTGTGAGGGTTAAATAACCTAATATATGTGAAGTTTTTTGGAGAACAGCCAACACAGAAAACTCCCCATATTATCATTTTTATTACCAATTTATTTTCATGACTTAATATTTTTTTTTTAAAGATTTATTTATTTATTTGACAGAGAGAGAGAGAGATAGCAAGGGCAGGAACCCAAGCAGGGGGAAGGGGGAGTGGGAGAGGGAGAAGTAGGCTTCCCGCTGAACAGGGAGCCCTATGCGGGGCTCGATCCCAGGACCCCGGGATCATGACCTGAGCCGAAGGCAGATGCTTAACGACTGAGCCACCCAGGCGCCCCTCACGACTTAATATTTTAACTGTGTCATAGTTTCTTCTTTTTTCATGATCCATTAATTCATTTATGTCATCCACTTAGTCAACTAAGATATTTTCCTGGTTGAATCTGGAACCTGAGACACACAAGGAAGGACTATCTGAGAGAGCCACTGTGGCTCATCGGCTGTCCTGCCTGGCCTCCTCCCTGCCCTCTCCAGCGGTCACCTCTCAGTACTGACAGCTCAAAGGCCATGCCATGTTGTCCTATGCCCTACCCACTCCCAGACCTAAAAGACACCCATTCTCAGGGTACGTGGATATGACTCTGTCTTCTAAGAGTTGTAGATCTGAAAGTTGGATTTTTAAAGGAAAATTTTAGAGAGCAAGCATTCCAGGGTTCTAGTCAGAGTTTACCAGGATATAATTAAGGAAAGCCAAGTATTGTTAGAAAAAAATGAAGAGTCGCCTCAATTTCAAAGCCCAATACTAAACTGACTAACTTTTGAGAATTTGGTCTGACTTTTTCACTGTCTTTTTCAGTTTGACAGAAGAAATCAGAATCCACTTCTGTCTGTAAGACCTTTCATTCCCATTCCTGTTTGGGTAGTGGTGGGAGAATTATGGATTCCCAGACAATCATGACGGCCCTATCTTACAGCGATTGTTGAGCTGGGGATTTAGTGTGGTTCAGAATATTAGCATATTTGTGCACTCAGCCATTCTATTTGAATTCAGTGGGGGGAGGGGGAGCAGAGTAGAGTAGAACAGCAGGTGGCTTCATCAAAATCTCCCTGAAACTCTAAACTCCTCATTTTTAAGGTTAGGAGGCAATGTGCCAAAGGTCGTGTGGGGGCAAAGGGCAAGAAGACTGAAAAGGATTAGAGGAAGATAGAGACCGTGCAGTTGGACATAAAAGAGTTCCTGGAAAGCAGGAAACTGGCTGGATATACCACATTTTTATTACTTAGCTTTACTCATTTACATTATTTCGCTGAAATAAGCAAAACTAGCCTCCCTTTAGTTTACCACATTATACTGGGGGAGGCGAGGGTGTTTAATCAAACTATTTACAAATTCCTTCTTTCTCAGTTCCCTCATCCTCATCTCTCTCTGCCCACCCCAGAGAAACACACACAGATTCTGTTACCCAAGCGTCATTTTTCATCACGCATTTTTCCCGCAATTTTAAAGGAAAGGAAACACATGGGTGCCCATGCTATGTGGGTGGGAGCCACAGGATGAGAATCTCATTCATTTTTAAGCCTTCAAATCTGTAACGACAATGGCTGTTTGTTTTTCATTTAATCTATCTATCTATCCTTCTGTCTATTCTCTACTTACTTAGGAACATGTGGAGAAATACATCCTTTCGAGACACCTGCAATCCGTTTTTTTGCATAACTGGTATTTTAAGTCAACCAAAACCCTGTACCTGCTTAGACCCTAAGCTGCCCAGGAATCCCCCGCTGACACCCGCCATCCTGTCTTGGAGCATCTGGAATGAAGTCTTTCGTCCCCTCTGCTGAGCCCTTTGTCCTTTCTGACCTCCGGCTCTTTCCTCTTGCTCTACTGGTCATTCGCCTTGTCTTTTCACTTGCCCCCAATGACATGGCTATTGTAAGGTTTTCGTATTATTTTGGTTTCTGCTACAAGGCCTGCTATGCAACAATCTGCTAGCTAGACTGCTTTCCCCCCTGTTATTTTCTCTTTACATCTTTTCTGTGCATAAACAATGTACAGATTGAGAATATGGTCACAAACTGTTAGAAACGCGGCTCTGAATATAAGCTACTTTTGCATTTGCAGGGCCTGTCCTGAAGCGTGCTCGTAATCTCTGCCTGCCTGTGATGTCATCCTCAGGGAAGCAGATGGGGTGTCAGCAAACTGGAGGGGAGTTCTCGAGAACATCATCAAGTCACCAGCTGAAGCCAGACAAGAGCTGTGCACACAGACATTTTATTATTTTTATTTCTGAAGTGTCTAAATTACTTTCGGATTAGTTCTATCTTTCAGACACAAGAAACTGTTATTAGTATCATCATTATTATTGCTATCTTTCTCATGAAGCAAATTCTCTAATTTGAGTGGAACTCAAGTAGCCTCTCACTATAAACTTGGGGAAATGAGTACTTTGAAATAGAAGCATTTTTTATTTTTTTAAATGGTTTTATTTAGAGAGAAAGAGCGCGCGTGCACGCGTGAGCAGGGATTGCGGCAGAGGGAGAGGGACAGAGAGAATCTCAAGCAGACTCCCCGCCAAGCTCGGAGCCCAATGTGGGGCTTGATCTCATGACCCTGAGATCATGACCTGAGCCGAAATCAAGAGTCGGACGCTTAACCGACTGAGCCACCCAGGTGCCCCTGAAATAGCATTAAAAAAAAAAAATTTGACTAATAACAAAAGTCAATCATTTTAACAAAATGACTAGTAAAATAAAACTTAAGAAAAGATAGGTTGATCTTTGGGAACAAAAGTCCAGAAACTTAAATTCTCTTCTGCACTAAAGAAGAGCCTTGTGAAGAAGTCATTTATGTTGAGAGTATTCAGGAGAGGTCTCTGCTTGGATATTAACTGCACTTCTAACATGGCCACGTGAGCAAAGGGATTTTGTTGCATTCAAACCCCTGGCTGGTGAGAAGTTACTGGGAAGTATTTCTGCCGCTGTCCTAAGCATCCCTAAGCTGGCCTGGCATTTGGTTATATAGCAATTTGTCCTTAAAAATTTTACAGTTCCGGGGAGTTTCTAGTGAATTCACATTATTATCCTCTAACCATTTTTTTCCGAAATACATTCTAACAAACAGTAGAGTGGGAATTATCCACTGAAGAGCTTTAAGAAATACATCCTCTGTCTTGGAGCATTTGGAATGATGTCTTCTGTCCTCTCTGCTGAGTGCTTTGTCCTTTCCAACCTCTACGTCTGACTGGAGTCAGTGCTAAAGACTGTTGTTACCCCGGGGCGCCTGGGTGGCTCAGTTGGTTAAGCGACTGCCTTCGGCTCAGGTCATGATCCTGGAGTCCCGGGATCGAGTCCCGCATCAGGCTCCCTGCTCAGCGGGGAGCCTGCTTCTCCCTCTGACCCTCCCCCCTCTCATGTGCTCTCTCATTCTCTCTCTCTCAAATAAATAAATAAAATCTTTAAAAAAAAAAAAGACTGTTGTTACCCCTATAAAGACACAGTTTCTAGTAATCACACTGACAGAAAGCTTCAGTGCATGTTACTTCAGCTCACACGTGTGGTCATTTTAGAATGTAAGCTCTCTGATAATTGAATTTAAATAAAATTTTTTAAAAATTAAAAAAGATAAACAAATAAATAAGAATAAAAATAAATAAAAAGAATATAAGCTCTCTGAAAGCAGAGCCTGGGGGTCACATCTGACATTAGAGCCTTAGTATCTCAGTCCCGAGATAACATCCCGCACGCACAATCATGCGTTGACATTTGCTGAATGAATGGATGACTGAGATTTGCCATTTCAGATAAAGTCCACAAAATCCACTTCACACAGTATCAGCTGCCTGGAAAGCTTATTGCAATTTATAACATTATTGTCATTTACAGTAAAGTCTAAACAAGATGCGAATTTATAAAAAATCCTTTGACTTAATGGTCTTTTTCCATTGGACTATTTCTTTCTCCCTACCCGATTTCCTAGAAAAGTACAAGGAAAAGGTTTCTTCTGGTTTACTGAGTTTTCAAACAAGTCACCTGGTGTCATCCTTGTCATTGCTCACCAAGGCAAAAGACATGACTCATAAACATGAAAGGGGGAATAACACCAGGGAAATTCTACCTAGCCATCCTTCTCAATTTCACTCCAACGAAAATAGAATTCCTTTCCACCACAAAACTGAATTTACAACAGGATTAACAGTCAAATAACTTAGTTCCATTGAGCACTTTCTGAGTATCTGTGGGCTCACACTGTATAGAATCTGACCAAGGTGCTGTTACTGACTTCCAGGAATTTTTTTTCCCAAATGTTCTTATGGCATCAAGGATGGAATATGGCTTAACTATGAAAGTATTAAAATTTGATCATATCCTCTGAGCTTTCATCAGGACAAATACTATGAATTACTTTTGCAGGCATAAAGCCTGTATAGGTATCATTAAAATAAATTCACATCTGAGCGATCTTTTGTCACGGTAAGGAGAAGATGCAAAGCCATAAAAAGGAGTAATAAAGCCACCACTCTACATATAAAGCACTATCCACCATCCTTCAGAGATTTTTGGCTCTTTTTCCCAGAGAAGATACTTGGTTTATTATTGCCATAAAGCAAGCCCAGGCCATCTACGCTTAAATTGGATTCCTTCTTCTGGGCTGTTGTTGACATCTTCCTAAGGACTTTCTTGTTTATTTCACTGTAAAATAAGAAGCAGCAAGTTATTGTGCACCTTGATAGTTTCTGGTGGGGAAAGAGGGAAAAAAAATCTCATTTTGGCAAAATGTTACTTTATACAAAATGTAATGTATATCCAGGTGTGTGTATAAATACGTTATCTTTGAATACTGTAGTTCTAGAAAATTGAATGTAAATTTGGGAAGATCCACTGAATCAGTGTTATGCTAAACTCTTTCTTAAAGCCCTCCAGCCTGTCTTCTTGCCTGCCTTCCTTCCTTCCTTTCTTCCTCCCATCGTCCCTCCCTCCATCTCTCTCTCTCTCTCCTCTCCTCCTTAAATCCATATGCTTTCTTATTAAAAAAAAAAAAAGATTGGCTCATGTTATTAGATTACATAGCCTAATACTTCCATAGTTATCAACTAACCCCAGGACATTCCTCCGCATTTCAAAGTGATTTAGCTTTTTTTTCATTCTCAATCTCTCCAATATTATGCCTGCCTGAATTCTTGGAGATTTCCAAGCTCATGGATGTGAGCTTCCCAGCACCATTGCTTCTTCCTTTCTGGTCACCTCTCTTCTACCCTAGTTACTCCCAAGGCCAGCTAGTCAATCCATGGCCCTGAGCAGTACTGGAAATTGCCTCTTGTCCTATCATCTCAGATTCCTGCGTCCTGCCCTCTGCCATTACTCAGTCCTCCAGTTGGCCAAAGCCAACAATTCCTTGACATGGCAGAGCTCTTCAGTCTTTTGATCCTTCCGCTCTTACTGGCCCTCACTCCCCTCCTTATCAGGTTAAAGTCATTTCACACAGTTAGTCCTTTGCGAATCCGCTGGAGATCCCCCACCTCCCCCATCAGTCCACCACCCTTGCCTGGGACACCAGAGCCCTAGTTAAATCCAACTCGCTGCCTATTCCACTGCCCCATGCCTGGAGAAAGGCACGTCACCCCGTGGGGGCTCATGCTTTACCCGTGCCACGACCCTCAAGGAGGCCCCGAATGCTGCCAGGCAACCACACTTTATTTCCTTAGCCTGGCTACTCTTCCGTTCCCTCAGATGTCGGTTTCTCATCCCCTCCTCCCTGCTCACACCCTCAGCACTCCTTCCTAGCCCTCGTTCTGAGCAGATGACCTCGGTTTATGCTTCACTGAAGACACAGAAGAAACTGGAAGAGAACTTCCACAGGCTCCCCCTACCCCCATCTGCTCACCCACCAGCATCTGCTCCCCTATGCTCTGCTTTCTCATCTACTTGAGAAGATGAATTCTCTGTGTTCTTTCAGTCTGGAGCCAGTTCTTCCACCTCTGTACAAGGTTCTATTTCTTCTCACTTATTCAAAAAAATCAGAGCTCCAGCAATGCTCCCCTCGCTTGCTCAGATCATTTTTCCTCCCCCAGTTACATCATTCCCATCAGCATGTAAACATGTTGTCATTTCTTCCATCCTGTAAAAAACATTCATGACCTTACTTCTCTCACAAGCTACCGCCCCTCTTCTTTGCTCCCCTTGGAACAGGCGCCTTGGAAGATTTGCCATATTGCTCTCTGAGTATCTCTCCTTCATTCTCTCTTAGATCTACTACATTCGGGCTTTCTCTCCCCCTATTTCACCAAAGTTGCTCTCATGCACAAAACCAGTAACTGCCAAGGATATAAATCCAATGGTCAGTTCTCAATCCTCATCATACTGGACCTGCCATATGTAGTTGATCATTCTTTCCTTCCTGAAACACTGTTTTCATTCAGCTTCCAGGAAACCAGGAACTCCCTCACTCCTTGGTCTTCCCCCTACTGTGCTGGGCTCCTTCTCAATATCTTGTGCTGACATTTCCTCTTCTCTTTGACCTCTTAATGTTGGAGCAACACAGAGGCTGGTCTTCACTTCTTTTCTCTGTGTATACTCACATCCTTGTTGATATTATGCTTCTGACTTCCAAATGCAAATGTCTACGCAATCTGCAAATGAATCCAACTACCTATACAATGACAGCTCTTCCCCTTGGAGCTCGAAAAGATACCTCAAACTTGCTTCCCAAAACTGAATTCTTGATCTTCCTTCCCAGAATGCTTCCAACTGCAACCTTTCCAATCTCAATTGATGACGACTCTATCCTTCCAGTTGCTTGAGCCAAAACATTCGAAGCATCTTTGATTCTTTTCTACCCCCGCCCCCATATCACTTTCAATCAGTCAGGCAATACTGTTGGCTCTATCTTCAAAATTAGCTAGCATCTGACCACTACTTGCTACTTCCACTGCTTTCTCCAAATCCGAAGCACTCTTATCTCTTTCAGTAACCTTATAATAATGTTTCTTTTCTTACCTTTGCACATCTACCGTCTGTTCTCCACAAGACAGATAGAGCCTTTGACAATAGAAATCAGAATGTCCTCCTCCTTTGTACGAAACCCTGCGATGGTTTCCTTTTCATCTGGTGAAATAGACAAAGTCCTTCTCATGGCCTACAGGTCACGTGCTGGCCTATTGTTACTTGTTTGACCTAATTTTCCACCACTCTTCTGTTTGCTCACTTCATATTTGTCAAAACGGTGTCACTATGGTTTCTCTAATATGTAGGTATCTTGGGGCTTCTGCTCTAGCTGTTCTCTCTTTCTGGAAAGCTCTTCCTCAAGATACCTGCTTGCTATTTCCTCACTTCTTTCAAGACTTTGTTCAAATCTTACCATCTCCATGATTTCCTTGTGAAACCTCTTCAACACGGCAACCCACCCCGATTTCTAATTTTGCTCTACTTTCTCTTATTTCATAGTACATGCCACTTTCGAATATACTATATCTATTCGACTCGTCTGGTATATTTAGTTTTATTTTCTGACTTCTGCTACTAGAATGTAAGAACCACAAAAGTCAGGATCTGTAAATATTTTGTGCACAAATATGTCTTGAATACTTAGAACAGGGCTTGGCACATCATGGGATAGGTGCTCAATGAGGATTTGTTGAATTAACGAATGCAGAAAATAAAGGACGGGACAAAGGAAAGGTGAATTAACCTGGTGTCTCTGAGCTATTTACTTGGAGACGTTTTTGTTAGACTTCAAAAGAAGTTTTCCCAAAATGTTATTACTGACACTAGAGCCTCTATTACTGAGTCTGTTCGGTTTCTCAATTAGAACGCGTCCCAAGTAGCTGAGAATCCTTCCCCACATTGTACTAAAAGAAGGTGCTACTGCATCTCAGCCACACACTCTGGGGACATTACACACACGCTTTTTAAAGACGGAACTAGGTAAGTGGCTTCATTTTAGGGTCTGATATGAAATCACAACTCAGGGCAGGTTCATCTAAGGCTTGGCCAAATTTTATGTAAACCTGGCTCACACTGAAAGAGAACCTAAGCTGATATATCTTTTCAAAAGGAACCTATGCAAAATTCAGTGGCTTCATGTGGTTTCAACCCCAAATCAGGTGGAACCCGAGGCTTTGACCAAGGTTCACTTTAAATTCTTAACTGGGAAATAGAAACCGAGGGGGTAAATGTTGGAGAAAAACAAAGTGAAATAAAACCTTTAGTTTTGAACAGTTCTGGAACCACAAACTTAAATCATTGCTCTCAAACATCATCTCACTCAGGCTTTAAACAAGTACGATCATTATTTTGAAACTAACGAACCAGTTTTTTGTTAACCTGTATTAGAATTTCTTTTCTTTTTTTTTTTTTTAGGTGTTTCTTTTTTTTTTTATTTGACAGAGAGAGACACAGCGAGAGAGGGAACACAAGCAGGGGGAGCCGGAGAGGGAGAAGCAGGCTTCCCGCGAAGCAGGGAGCCCTATGCGGGGCTCGATCCCAGGACCCTGGGACCATGACCTGAGCCGAAGGCAGACGCTTAACGACTGAGCCACCCAGGCGCCCCCCTGTATTAGAATTTCAGGGGTCCTTCACACTCATGTGGAGATCAAATTATTCTTTCCATCTGGTAGGGTGTGTCATCAAAGACAAAGATGAAGAGGTGACTTGCCAAAGGTACCTGGAAGAATGAGCCAACGGAGATCTCGTTCACGGCTCAGTTTCTCAACTTAAAAAAACTGCTGCCTTCCATCGAAGGAAACCAGAAATAGAGTCAAAAAGAAACAAAAGGAAACTTTAAGAATCCTGTAGATCAAATGAGATTAGGTATTAAAAGACCATGCTTTTGATAATAACAGTATTGTGCAAATGCTGATTTGACCTATGGAGTAGGAATAATTATCAGTCATGTGGTTTGCGTGTGTGTGTGTGTGTGTAGGACAAGAAAACGTCTGAATTTTAGGAACCCTTTAAATAATTAGGTAAAGATATTCTAATTATAGGAAATGTACGCATATCCAGAGACTTTTAAGTATCAGAGATTTTAAAGATATTTTCGCAAATCTTACATTCTTCCAGATATAGATAATTCTTATATGAAACTTGTAAAGATATTGTATTAAGATTTCAGAGAGAAATCTTTAACATGAAAATGCAGGACTCCTTTCCCACTCAATTTGTGTAGGTTACAAAAGTCTGACCATCATTCTTAGTTTATAAGTCGAATTTTTGATCATAGAAAGAAAGCTAGATAGACTTTTGAAAGACCAACTCAATGCATTTTGCTATTTAAATAAAAAGCCATCATAGTTCCTTCAAAGGATGAAGGTAAATGCAACTACAGTCTGGACATTTATAATTCTGGCATATGCTTAGAGGCAGAAATCCCCGAAGTAAATATTGCATTTGCCAACTTCATGGACTGAATGTTAAAAACAGCCACCACTACTTTTGATTCTACAATAATTTGTCATTACTGTTCTATAGGTACTTGAAAACATGTGATCTCTGTTTCTGGACACTGGCATATTACAGCTATTAGGAATATTAAGTAAGCTTAACACAGAACTTGTCTACCCTAGCCTTGATCTTTAGCTAATGTGAATTCAGCAGTTTAATAGATTTTTCTCTGTTGCTTAAAAAAGCACATATTAAAGAAATGCTTAGATATTTACATCAATGTCTCAACTAAATGTAGATACCCTAAATATTGTGGATCAGTGTAACAATAGTCATTCATTCTTTCATTCAACAATATTTATTATGCCTGCTATGTGCTAAATTCTATGTTAGACATTGGGAATACAGCACTGAATGAGATCTTGTCACTGCCTTGAAAGGTCTTCGTGATTAGTGGGGAGAAAAGAAAAAGAAACAAGGTTTGAATACAAATGTTGTGGGTCTATGTCTAATCAAGATGGAGTAACTGGTACCAGACTAGTCCTCTTGCTATAAATAGTCGGAAAACTGGACAACGTATATGGAGCAACTATCTCAGACCCTGGACAATAAGCTGTGATCCCTGAGAGAAGGAACGTAAGGGAGGTGTGTCCCACTAGACACTTTTCGGAAATGGCACCAAGAGGGATACCCAAGCAGAGCTGAAGAGAGAGTGTAATTTGGAGAGGGAAGTGGAATTTGTGGGATAGAATATGAGAGGAGAGAGGAACACAGAGAAAGAGCTCTAGAAATCTGTATGGGGTTTTGAGTGGTTGACTGAATACTAAGCTATGGATTTGTAGGGTGAGAATCCACAAAGTTGGGCAAAGGATAACCACCAGGCAAAGAATTACTGGGGAGCTGTAAGATTAACAACTTATACTACATATGATTGGGATACTTAAGTCCTGACCAGCCATGGTGGAAAGAACTCACTGAACACACATGGAGCATCCAGTAGAGACCTCAGAAAGCTCAAGCCTTGAGAGTAGGGCTCACTAGCCCTAGAGTGTAGATCACCCTAGATCTGACCTAAAGCAACTTACAAACTTTAAAAGATCCCCAGCTGATCCTCAAGCAAATTAATTGTCTTGTCAGAACAAAAGGCAATAGTCTTTAAAAGAAGACACCTAAATCCAGACATTCAACAATGTAATATTCACAATATCTAGCAGCCAATCAGTTATTACTGGATATGTGAAAAAGCCAGAAAATGTGACTCCTAACAGGGAGAAACACTGGTCATAGAAAGAAAGAAAAAAAAAAATCACAAGAAAAAAAATAAATTTGTGACTATGCGTGGTGACGGATGTTAACTGGATTTACTATGATGATCATTTTGCAATATATACAAATATCCAATCATTACATTATACATTCAAAACTAATATAATGTTATGTTAATTATACTTTAATAAAGAGAGACAGAGACTCAGAAATGACAGAGATGATTGAATGAGCAGATGAGGAATTTAAACAGCTATTCTAAGTATGCTCAAGGATTTGAAGGAAAACGTGAACATAATGAAGAGCTACATGGAAACTATTAAAAAGAACCCAATGGAATTTTTAGAGCTGAAAAGTACAATATCTGAAAGGAAAGGCTTTTCAAAAGTGAATGCACTCCCCGTGGCCTGTAGAACAATTTTAATATCAAGTAGTCTAACATGCATGTAATTGGAGTCCTAGGAGGGATAGTGGTAATGGGAAAATATGTGAAGAAATAATGACTGAAAAAAATTCCAAATGTGCTTAAAAAATGTAAGCCCCAGATCCAAAAAAGCTCAGCTAACTGCAAGCTGATGAATACAAGGATAAGAATGCTATACCAGAAATACACAAATGTAAGCCTATGATAAATTTAAATAAAATACATCATTTTCCTTGATCAATGTGTGCATTAATTTCTCCTTCCTTCTGCACATCCACTTGGAGTGATCATCAACACCCCTCCCCACCCCCAGCTTCCTGTCTTACCGAGTGTCAAGAATTTTGGTTGGGAAAGGAGGTTGGGTTTTACCACGAGGCACTTAATATTCACAATATCCAGCAGCCAATCAATTATTACTGGATATGTGAAAAAGCCAGAAAACGTTACTCCTAGCAGGGGGAAACACTGGTCATAGAAAGAAAAAAATAAATAACAAGATGACTGGGATCTGTGGTGAGGAGGAGTAGAAGGAGGCAGAAGCAGATGATGAAAATCCAGAATGAGGAAATATAGAGAAACTTTCCTATTCCTTCCTTGTTGTCCACTGGCTTCTTATTCTCGAGACGCTGTTTCTCTTACTTTTCATTCATGTCTTACAATTAACTTACCCCATACTTACTGTTTAAAGCCCTCGGGTCCAATGAAATTTATGCTCATTTTACCCCATCTCTCCCCTGCCTTTTAAGCACCTCACGGTAAGATCCCACTTCCTTTCCTAACTGAAATTCTTTTCATCTCTCCTAAAACCCCCACTTCCTGGTTCCTCAATTTATTTCTCATTAGAATTTCAGACCTGATCAGATCATCAGCATTGGCTGAGGAGGAAGGAGAAACTCTAACTTTTCTTACAAGGGCTGGGGAAGTAGGCCAGGGGATGAGGAGCATAGATGTGAGGATAGGTTTTTAGGTTTACAGACTGTCACATGAAGTACCTTGTTTCCCACTAAAGCTTTATTTTTTAAAAGATTTTATTTATTTGACAGAGAGAGGGAGAGAGTGCGAGCACAAGGAGGGGGAGTGGGAGAGGGAGAAGCAGGCTCCCCGCTGAGCAAGGAGCCCGATGTGGGACTTGATCCCAGGACCCTGGGATCATGACCTGAGCCGAAGGCAGACGCTTAACCGTCTGAGCCACCCAGGCGCCCCTCCCACCAAAACTTTAAACTTCAAGTTTAGATTTCTAGGCAGGCCTGCTAAGGGTATCTGTCCCTTAATGGACCTGTAAAAAAATATAACATCAATAATATTACTAGATAATATAGATTGAACCACTGGTAGACAAGTTTATAAATGATCATTTTTAACATGGTCCATTTGTAACTAGGAATCTGCCCATATTTATAAATATCCATCTCAACAAACATTTCATTTCAGTTGTTGAGAAAATCTCGAGTCAGTTTGTGTAAGGGAAAATAAAATGAAAATCACTTATATTTTCAGTGATTATAAATATAAGTAATTTTCATTCTTTATTCTCACTGCATCATTTTCTGACAAAACTCAGGTGAGAAGTATAATCCTCGGCTGAGGAGGGATGCAATTCTCAGGAGGATATAGTAGGCGTAACTGGTAGAATCTGGTTGTGGAATCTTAGAGCTTGTGCAAGTGAACACTTACATCATATTACAGATAAGACAATGGAGGCCCAGAAGGGTTAAGTAACTTGCCCAAAGTCACACAGCCACTTAAATATACAGTTGGGACAAAGCTCAGCTTTCCTGAAACTTTCGCTTATACCACCACCCTCTTATTATCTTTCTAGCCAACAACAAAAATACATTCTTGAACCCCTTCTTAGAAAACTTATTAAGGGCGTGTGTTCCCACTCGTCTTTCAGATGTTAGCACTTGCTGAAATCCTTTCCCTCTCTTTTTGTCCCTCTGGCTGACATGCCGAAGGTCTGCCAGGAAGCCCTGTCTGCACCAAGTGCATGGGTAGGCTGTCCTCTGGTCCAGCCCCTGGGAATGACAGAATGTCATGAGTTGTGGAGGCTCTGCCTTTTGTCTCATGGGTTTCACAAGGGCTTTGTTCATATCCATCACCTCACTTCAGGCCCCCAACCACCAAGGCGGTTTTCCCGCTTCCTCCATCCTGTTATTTCTCGGCCCTGAATGGTCACACCACGAGGCTTGCTGTTGTCTCTGCAGTTCCAATGTCCAAAACGTTATGGTCTTTCAGAGTGATCCCTTGTAACAAGATACTTTTAAGAGACATTGATGTATAGCGAAGAGCTTTGGGGATCAGTCATTCATTATTCCATAGGATCCTCGTCTTTTGTAACAGCTCTGTAGGCACTGGGTATCTCTCACCGAACTCTACAAGACAGGTGCTAGGCCACGGGCTTCTCCTTGACATTTAATTCTGGGTCTCTTTGCACAATAGCGCCTTTAAATACTCAAATACTTAGGCAGATAGAAGAAACATTGTGTGAGTTTTAAAATTTGCCGTGAGGGGGGCGCCTGGGTGGCTTAGTGGGTTAAGCGTCTGCCTTCGGCTCAGGTCATGATCCCGGGGGTCCTGGGATGGAGCTCCCTGCTCAGAGGGGGGCCTGCTTCTCCCTTTGCCCCTTCCCCTGCTCATGCTCTCTCTCTCTCTCAAATAAATAAATAAAATCTTTAAAAAATAAAATAAAATAGGGGCGCCTGGGTGGCTCAGTCGGTTGAGCGACTGCCTTCGGCTCAGGTCATGATCCTGGAGTCCCGGGATCGAGTCCCGCGTCGGGCTCCCTGCTCGGCGGGAAGCCTGTTTCTCCCTCTCCCCCTGCTTGTGTTCCCTCTCTCGCTGTGTCTCTTTCTGTCAAATAAATAAAATCTTTAAAAAAAATAAATAAATAAAATAAAATAAAATTTGCCACTAGGGAATTGGCCCAAGCCAAAGCATGGATGCCTCTTTCTGGCAGTTCACAAAGTTCGATATTTTTAAACCAGAAGTTGCAACTTTGTTTTTTAAATTAAAAAGGAGCACTTCTTGTGCACTTAACTACTCGCAAAGTACTGTGCTAAATGCAGTAAGAGATGAAAGGACGATACTCCAGTCTCAAAAAGCACACAGCCTAACGTGAGGCACAGGAATGTAAATGACAGTGTGGTACAAACAAGACTTAAATAAATGTGAACCATAATTAAAGTATAAAGTCCACGAGAGTGCAAAAGAAGAAATAATCAAATTCTGGCTGTGAGGAAATCAAGGACTGTTGTACATGGGCTATGGCCCATGTATTTAGCTTTTGCTATTAAGTGGTAAAAGAATATTCTGGCCCTGTGACTTTCCAGAGCTCTGCCGAGGAAGGGTGTGTAAGGAGCGTGAGCAGTCTGGATCAGAATGCCGGGGGCATGGGGATCCTCGCAGGGACAGGCTGGGAAGTCAGGCAGGGCCACAGCACCAGAGGCAGGGAGGAGGAGGAGGGAAGTTCTGAGCTAAGACAAGTTGAGGAGAGAGATGAATGTTCCTGGACACATGCTGTAGGTTCCTCTCTGCACTTGGTGCTTTGCACACACCTTCTCTCTGAGCCCCTCACAGTAATATTATGAGGTGAATGCTGTTACCCAAATTTTACCAAAAGGCCACCTGAGGCTCAGAAGGCCACGCACCTTGCCCGATTCCACAACTAGTAAAAGGCAGAGACTGTCCACTGTGTTTTCAGTATATCGTCTTTCTCTCATACTGGCGGTCCTTGGAAGGCCTAAAAGTTTTGCACTTGGTTCTCAACACGACGGATGGCCACGGCTCTGTCGGTCACCGAATGCCACGCAATCATAACCTTGAATTTTCACTTGGGAGATGCTGAGGGGGACGACGGAGTGAACAACACTCACTTTTTCTATACTATCTTTGGTGCAGTAGGGACGTGTCAGCTCCAGGCATACCGACTTAACCATAAAGAAAGAGAAGTGGAAAATCAAACCCCAAGTTTCTATTTTAAGACCCTGTGGCAACACTGGATACACAATTAGAGTTTTGAATTTTATATATGAAATGTCATTTTCAGAAGTCTCAAATACAGGCAGAATTAGTGCTCTCCACTGTGTGAAAAATCTCCAAAATACTCAGGAAAGCTCTCTTCAAGAGACCTCTTTTATCATTCTCTGAGGACATACTATTTTTTCCTCTCCTTTCAACAAGGGACTCCTAATAATGGCACAATTAGAAGAACAGGTGTCTCACAGCTGTGAACCTGGAGCTTTGAAATGATTTCATTTAAACCGTGAGAGCTGTTAAAAAAAAAAAAAACCTCCATCAAATGTATATTATTTATAAACAAAGGATTAAAAAAAGTTTCCGTGAGGCAAGCCCCTTTTACACTTCTGTGGATCTCAGAATGGAGACTACGGAATAAATATCCAGCTCTTTGGGGTCAGAATCTGGGCCTGTTGAATCATCTGGGTTCTACAAGGAGAATTTCTGTCTTTTAGTGACTATCAGTTTTTATCGGTTAGGATTTGCTAAATCACGCTTGGCTGGGGGAAAAAGCTGAACCCTGAATCATCTGGGTTCTACAAGGAGAATTTCTGTCTTTTAGTGACTATCAGTTTTTATCGGTTAGGATTTGCTAAATCACGCTTGGCTGGGGGAAAAAGCTGAACCCAGCCAGGTCTAAGCAAATCTAAAGGGAAATCAGAAATTAGAAAGTTAAAAGCTGGTTTTATCACTATGCTGATAATATACTCCCAAATTACTTTTCCATGTATCACGTTATTTGGCTTTCCACAACTGTTGCAATGCACGAATGTACATCACGAGTGTGTATACGGAAGGTGTTATGATTGCTATTATTTGTGAGGCACTCACCCTACTCCTGTCTGACACCAGTTCTCGCAGGGTGGTGCTGGGGCCCGTGACTGCTCTCCCTATAGTGAGAGTGTGTGTGTATGTAAGTGTGTGGAATTATGGGCACACTAACGTCATGGGAACATAGTGTCTACCTGGGGCAGTTCTAGATTTTTAACATTTCCACAAATAATAATAATTCTTAACACGCATAAAGCAGTATATTAAGTGCTAGGCATTGTTCTGGGCCTTTTATACATAAAGAAACATCTAATCCTCCAAAGAGTGAGACAAAGTCGGTATTATTACTGACTGGCCCCTATTTTTCAGATGAGGACACTGAGACGCAAAGAAATGAAGTTATACAGTTAACCAAGGACATGGCAAACCATTCAAACCCAGGCAGTCTGTCTCCCAAATCTGTGTTCCCAATCAGTATGCTACACTTCTTCCGCGTATCACTATAAACTAGAAACAGAGAGGGAGCTTTTCATTTTAAGAAGACAGGATCACTTTGGCTGGTGATAACTCTTGAATTCCCAAAGACTCTCTAAGGTAGGAAAGGCTCTTTTTACATCCCTTCAACACACCACTGTGTATGTTTTTAGACATCCATGAAGGCCAATAGCTCAGCCTAGTTATTACCAGGTAGATGCATGTTCTTACTATCTACATGAGTCTGGGAGGGACAAAAAAATCAGTGTTTTGATAGTCAGAATCATCGTCTGTCATGTTTAGGGGTTGGTTGTCCCTGGAACAGTGACTCATACACATAGACACAAGTCATACCTTACAAACTCTGTCTTAATATTTCTACAACCAGAGAGAAAGTTCTTCAAACTAAGGTGGACTTCCAAATGTGAAATGTAAATTACATTCCTGTCCCTTCGCCCAGAAGGGATATTTCAGTAAGTGCAGAGTACTAAGCTGATACTGTATCGGCCACTTAAAAGAAATTCCTGGGGCACCTGGGTGGCTCAGTCGGTTAAGCATCTGCCTTTGGCCCAGGTCATGATCTCAGGGTCCTGGGATGGAGCCCCGCGTCAGGCTCCCTACTCTGCGGGGAGCCTGCTTCTCCCTCTCTCTCTGCCTGCTGGTCCCCCTGCTTGTGCTTTCTCTCTGTCAAATAAATAAATAAAATCTTCAAAAAATAAAAATAAAAATAAAAGAAATTCCTGGTGGAAAAAGCAACCAGAAAATGAAATATTTCCCTAAGAGAGAGGCAGTCATGTGACAGAGAGCAGAGGGATGTCACCTTTTGTCTCTGGCCTCTGTCTGCGGGGATGCAGATGATGGTAATTTCTCGATCCACTTTAGAGCACGACAGGAGCCAATCAGCAAAATTTGAAAAGCAATAGCACCCGTCCCCAGGGAGTTAATCTTACACATCTTTTTTCCCCCTAATCATAAAGATTATTGGGAGTCAACCCTTAGTTGAATTCCAACAACTACAAGTGTATATAATACAAGCTATTTTTTTCACTCTTATTTTTAATGCCTTTGCCAGAAAAGATATTTCATTCTGAAGCTTTTCTGAAAAATGCACTGAGTGCGTAGTTAGAATCCAAGTGATTCTATAGCCTTCCTTCTTTGCAAAGCATTTCTGGATTTTTGCCAACCATCAAAAATACACATTGGGGATTCGTTTACTGGCAGAGACATAAAACTAAAAGAATAATGAGGGAAAAGAAAGGTGCTGGGAATAGAACAATATAATGGGAACTAATGATTGCCATGCCATACCTTAGCCTTTTAATATTACAACAGGAGCACGAGATTGGGCTTGAAGGGCTCCATATGTCTGCTCCTCCCCCTAAATGTACTTTTCCGGTCTTCATCTTATATTTACAACAGCCTAGTGAGGGAAGTGGGACAAGTATATTCTCATTTTGTAGAAAGTTACACAGTCAACAAAATGCCTAAAACTGGAACCAACTCTTAGTGCAGTGTTCTTCGAACAGCAGAATTTTGTGACTAGCAATACTCTGGCAAACTTACCATCATCAGAGATACTCAATATATCTACATCCCTTACAGCACGGGCAACTGATGGCTCTGGATGGTTGCTGTCCCTCTCCTGTGGCCACTGTACATACTGAGCATCATCATGTCTGGCTAGTCTGGCTAGCCCTCCCATGAATATATTTTTTTAAGATTTTATTTATTTGTCACGGATAGAAAGAGAAAGAGAGAGAGCACAAGCAGGGGGGAGCGGCAGGCAGAGGGAGAAGCAGGCTCCCAGCTGAGCAAGGAGCCCGAGGCGGGGCTCGATCCCAGGACCCCAGCTGGTACAATGACCTGAGCCAAAGGCAGGAGCTTAACTGACTGAGCCACCCAGATGTCTTGGCTCCTGTGAATATTATAGAATAGATTTAATCTGCTGGGTCATTCTTACTTCATGTAATACACAAATACGTTTCAATGCAGAGAATGCACAAATCTTTTTTCTTTTTTTTGGTAAAACTATAAAAGTAAGTAATTTTTAAATTAATTTTATGGTGAATCCCATTGTAAGAAGCCACGCTTGATTTACCTGCTTTGTTAATAACGGATTTGCTTAAAGTAACACCTGCATTTTATTTATTTTTATTTTTTATTTTTATTTATTTTTTTTTAAAGATTTTATTTATTTATTTGACAGAGAGAGACACGGCGAAAGAAGGAATACAAGCAGGGGGAATGGGAGAGGGAGAAGCAGGCCTCCCGCGGAGCAGGGAGCCCGATGCGGGGCTCGATCCCAGGACCCTGGGATCATGACCTGAGCCGAAGGCAGACGCTTAACGACTGAGCCACCCAGGCACCCCAACACCTGCATTTTAGATGCTACTATCAACTGGCTCCGGTTAACAGATTTCTTTAAAGCCTGCTAGAAAATAAACAGAAAAGGAAATTAAACACTGTCTTGAGAACCTGAGAGTTTCTAATGATGCTGATAATTTGTTTGGAAATAGTTTGGTTACTTTTTATTTTTAAATATCCTCTCTCAAAGGTCCTATAGCCTCATCACCTTTCGTCTAAAAATAAGCGCAGCAGAAACCACTGACGTTTATGTTAGAATCTGCCCCCCAAAAGGATTCCTTCAAAATGTCCCTCGTTGCCCTGTAATAGCCACAATCCGCAGCCACTTTCAAACACATTTCTCACGTCTATTATCACCACTTCCCCTACACCAGAGATGACCATGCAAGATTCCCTAGTAATTTGAAGGCAAAATCATAAAGCAAATATGAATTCTCACTGCAATCTAATTTTGCTTTTACATTTTTGTAAAGTCTACAAAAGAGAGAAGGACCTTGTCCCTAAATATACACATGTACCTGAAGACCAGTGGTTTACCAAAATTGAACATTACATTTTGTAAATTCTGTACCCTGCAGATACGAATGTAAGAAGCCTACAGTGTTTCAGTTCCACTATGGTAAATACTCGCACAGCAAAGATGTCCTAAAAAAAAAAAAAGCCTCAGTCAATGACTTATTTGTTTTAAGCCCTATAATGCAATCACAACTGAATCTTAATAACAGGATTTGATCCTATCACCTAATTATTCCAGGGATGACTTCTTAAAAAATCTAACCTTCATTTGTAATTGCGATGCCCTCTTGTGAAATCGAAGCAGATGAATGAGGTTAAATTAGGACATCATTGAGAGAAGGAACCTAAATTTGAATACATCTGCCACCAGTGCTCTAGGGATTCAACATCGACACAAATCAAATGCTTCCTATGTAAGCAGAGTTAATCAGTCCTAAAAATGCCCTAACATAGTACAAGGCAGTATTTCTTTTCAGAAAATGCAACTTGATACTGAGAAATATATTCCGCCTTAACTTTAAAATGCCATTCAAAATTATCCTATGAGAAAGGGAATCAATTTAAAACATCTTGCCTGAAACCAAGCTGTGGAGTTGCATTCTGCTTCTTAAAATTCACTGTTATAAGGATCCACACTTTTTCTCTCCTAAACTGTGGCTTAGTGATCTTAAAACAAATGTGCACTTCGTGTGGGTCATTTTGGCACTGGATGGGATGCTTCTGTCCTTCTTACCCATCTTAAAGATGTCTTGGGGGATATCTCAATGTGAGCACGGCCCTGAGACCCTTCCTAACAAGCACTGCCACAAAGTAATCTCTTGTAACACTTATGGTTGCAGGGATAGAACAAGACCATTGTGTGTGACCTGATTTCATTTCAGTGACTGTCCCAGTAAAGAATGACATCATCCCATTCTTTTTTCTTGATCTCCACTTGTGACTGTCCCCCTCTCCCCGCCCCCACCCTCATCATAATTAAACTGCTCCCCTCCCTCCCCCTCCTCATTCCCAGGGGAGTAGCTATTTTCCTCTTAACTTCCTGCCTGAATGTATCATTATGGCAAGAGCAAAGGGTTTTGCTCTGGTCGGTTAATATCCCGGGAGTGTGTTTCCTCGCCATATTAGACAAAGCTCTATTCTCTTGGCAGCCGAAGCATACTGAGAGGACCATCTGCTGGGACAGGTCTCACTCAGTCAGATGAAAATGGAGAAAAGCCAGCGAAAGGTGGCACAGGCTGAAGCTTGGTGTTTTCTTTCAGCACAAATTTGAGGATGTACTGTCTAAACAGATCCATTTAACGATGTGTATGCATGTGTGCACATTGGTAGGCTTGCGCATACTAGCACTTGCTTTATCACTTAGATTTGTATCGATGACCCACATGTGAAAGTATTTAGTCTCGGAGGGATGAAAGGACGGGACGCAGGAGAAGACATTAGTTTCAAAACTGGCATTAGAAGGCAACTAAATAAAACGGCTGTGTGAAGGAAGGTGCGGGTTAGGTTTTTTTGAGCATAGTTATCTCTTATAGGAAAAAAGCAAAATCCACTTAATATGCCCCACATCCGTGTAATAGAGAATGATGCCCCAATTCAAACTAATGAACTATGAAGACACTGCAGAAACTGTAGATTGTTTCGATACAACAGTGAAAAGAATCAGAATAAAATAGTATATTCTCTGAGTTTCCAATTATATAAAATATTGGGTAGTACCATACGAAATTGCTGCTTTTGTAGGTCAAAATAGTCAAACAGTGGCAGTTGTGTATGATTCCTCACTGCATATATTCATATATAAAAAACTTAAAGGGCTGGAGTTAAGTGTGTGTATGCTTTACCTCAACAAATTTTCATATTGGATCGCTATTATATTGTTTTACAACAAATACATTATTTTAACTGACACTAGGATGTGCAATGAGAAACGTTAAGGGCGAGAATGATCACAAGGGAAAAGAGTCGGCTTCTTAGCACCCCCAAATTCAGCTATTTATATTCCGCAGCAAGCTTTTAATGCTCGGTGGATACCCAAAGATAATTTTAGCAGTTTTTAGGGTCTAAGTCTGGAGTTGATCCCTTGAAAAGATGTAGTTCACTATTACAGTCCATGGACAATTAAAAAAAATCTCTTAAATTTAAATTAAGGCACTGAGTATCACTTAAATTATTAAGGTAATATAAAAAAAAATAGAGTGCCAGGGAGGCACAGCCAAGACATGCTTATGATAAAATTTTCCATCCTAAATAGGCATCAGCAGGGCTAGGGAAGGTCTTAATTTCCTTACAAACAACATAGCCGCTGTTCTAAGTTATCCCATCTGTGTGCCCCAAACCTTGTCTGACAGCGCAGTTTTCAAGTCCGGAATGTACAATAGCAGCCATTCAGATTTTGGCAGGTGTATTTCAAGCTGAAAACCAGGCTCCACAAAAAATAACAGTCTGTTTCACAGGTGTGAACATTTTTGCCAAGAACTCTCACAATCTCCCCCAAGCTGTGAAATTTAATTGTCCTTTTGTTGTCATATTGGATGTGAACACAATCTATCTTTCCTTGGATCAAGAGAGAATCTTCTGGCAATTGGACAGTCAGGAGATGCTTAGGCAGCTTCTGTGTTTTGCTTATAACATCTCCTGGTTCTGTTTCTCGTGTTACATACTTTGGAGGTGATGCCAAGTTCAATGAACTGCAGGTAAGCAGTTCTTAAAGCTGGAAAAATATTGAATGAACTTTATATCCAGATGACAGGAGCAGAGAGGCAATCAAAAATGCACAAGGCAGCATTCTGAAGCTCTAAGGCTCATTTAAGTGGTCCTTATTTTATAAACCTGACTGTCTGAGCACACACAGAAAGGACTCATCGCTTTCTACAAAATTTGCCAGATGAGAGGACTGTAGATCTAGGAATACAGATGTGGTGGTGAAAAGTGACTCAGCTGTCTATCTAATCCAGCTCAAGGACTGGATGAGGAAGGGCAGAGAGTTTGAAGCTGGCACTTGGTGGGACTTTGAATCTGAATTTTCCAGTCCAAGGACAGAAAAAGCATGCTGGAGACTTCTCTCAGAGGGGGCCTACAGATTTTTAAGAAGTAGGTGTCTTGTGTGTTAAATGTGAGCAAGTGATTCTAACTTGATCCAATATTAAACACATTTCTGTCTTCTCGTAATAAGAATATGCTGAAAAATGAAAAGGACATAATGCTTAAAGTAAAATTACCCATTAAATGGAGAACTGACTATGGGGCGCCTGGGTGGCTCAGTTGTTAAGCATCTGTTTTCGGCTCAGGTCATGATCCCGGGGTCCTGGGATCGAGCCCCACATTGGGCTCCCTGCTCAGCGGGAAGCCTGCTTCTCCCTCTCCCACTCCCCCTGCTTGTGTTCCCTCTCTCGCTGTGTCTCTCTCTGTCAAATAAATAAATAAAATCTTTAAAAAAAAAATGGAGAACTGACTCAAGAAGATGAAGAATTCTTAAGAAGTCACAGTTCTACTGTTCATTGAACTAATTTCTAAACAGATACCTTTTTTAGTTTCTGTTTTGGATTATTTCCTCTCCTGTTTGGAGTTTTGAAGGAAGGAGACCTAAACTTCAACTTGTTTTCTCTTATTTTTGATTTATCTTGTGGATAACCAGCTTCAATATGTTTCTGGTGATACCCCAGATCATCTGCACACAAAGCACAGAGAATTACAGAAAAAAAATGGCAAGGCTCATGATTTTCTGTCAAGGAACTAACCCCAGACTTCTGTACACTTCTAGGTATTTCCCTGCTAAACTTGCCATTTGTAGTGTGGACACAAAATGCTTAATTCCATAAGTATTAGAAAGAAAAGCTCGATAAATCAGTCCTCAAGAGACAAACCTGAAATTCAGGCCAGACCTGCTAAAGATTTCATTTGGTTTTGTGTGAGGTTCACGAACTTTTTGGTGATTAGAGGACTTTATCCAAGACAACCTGGGCCAATGCAAGGCTTAGAATGAAAAGCAAGTGAAGGGTAATGATTTTGAAGAGCCGCAATTTGAAATCAACAGGAATTCAACAGTTTCCATTGCATTAGTTTGGTTGGGGAAGAAGGGAACAAATTTCAATGTTGACATTTGAGAAGAGACACATGGGGCTGTAAACTTATATGAATCAACACCCCTAAGAATGTTTTTGCAACTAACGTCGTATCGCTTAGGTGGGTCTCTGTAACTCTTCCTGGCCCCACAACACCCTGGCACTAATATTCACTTGGCCAAGGCAAGAAACTGTGAAGGCAAAGCTATGAACAAGACAGGTGACATTTGTGTGGATGACCGGGTGGAGCTGGCCTGCCATTCACTGTGGCTCTAAATTCCCCTGAGCTTCCTGAGCAGCCATGACATGTTCATAAAGTGCTTTACACCCAACGTGGGGCTCAAACTCACAACCCCAAGATCAAGAGTCACAGGCTCTCCTGACTGAGCCAGCTGGGCGCCCCTGATTCTTTAGATACTCATTATTCAGACGGTTCTTTTGCCATTCCTGAAGACTAATTTCATGCAATGGCTCTACCCCATTTAAGGCCCCTTTTAGCTCTCTCATCCAGGAAGGAGGAAAATGTTACGGGAAGGTGCGGGGCTCCTCCGTTTCTTACAATTCCCCATCCATGAAACAGTCCCTCTTCAAGTGACATGGGGTGCTCAGCTTTAATTAGCCCCTTGGCTTAATTAAGCAAGAGATAAATGTTTGCTACGAGTACCTTTGAAGATTTTCTGCAATTACTCTGTCGTGGAGAACCTGCATGTCATCTACCAAAATCACCTTCTTCAGACGGTGGTGGATGGCCGTCAGCACCTACAATGGAGGAGAGCAAATGTGCCCTCAGTTGCATTTTATCAGTGGCTTCTCTCATCTCTCAGATGGCGCCCTTTCACAAACTTCAAAGGGGAACATCATTAGGAATAATAGTCTCCAAATTTTATCCACACTGCTTTTCTTACAATCACTTGCGAGAGACTTTGAAATACGGTGGGTAATTCAGTGCTTTTGTAGGAGTTCCCATTCGTCTCTCTCTTCATCAAGGGAAAGACTTTCCCTTAGATTCATTTCATATTATTCTCTGACTAGATTTCCTAAAACTAATAAAGAAGAATTTCTTTTTAAAAGTTTACAAAGCGTTCCAAGTTTAAAAGTTGAGTGACCTCGAATTTCAGGTTATGAGACCTGTTTGGAAGGAAAATGTGCTGATTCACAAAATCTCCTAAAGCTGCTGCAAGCTATTATTTGATGAGTAGCAAAGTAAGCATTTACAAGTGGTTAAATCTGTTTCTCTTTTGCATTTATGGCAGGTGAAAAATGTAAGTAACTAAAATCAACTTAGATACTTCGAATAAGAGGAAACACCCAGATTAATGCAGTATATGATGATGCAATCTTGCCTCAGCGCAGAGCACATTTTAACATGTACACATCATATGCTACATAGTATAAAAGAGGAAATAGAAAATATGTAACATATGTATCTTATGAGAAAATATAAGCTATCAGAAATATAAAAGAATAGGAAAGCAATACACACACTTTAACAACCCCACATTTCCTTTACCTTTAGAAAGTATTTTTCTTGCCCATGTAAATATTAGAACATTTCATTTGAGCCTTCTTACCTCTTCACTGGTGAAAACCAGTGTCTATTGGTATGCACAGAGGGGAATCTCAGAGGTAACGGGTACAGATTATTTCCCTCAATACAATAGACCTGGAATCTCTTCTGGATCTGAACTGGCCCTGCTGATTTAGGTTAAGTGTGGGCAGTACCAAGTCCTTTTTGCTCTGCTCTGGAAGCTTCATTCTTATAGCAAGACTGCCGCAGCAGGGCCTCCCTGGTGCTGGCCTTGTTGGCTGCAGGACCCTTCCTCCCACGCCACCCTTATCATGTCTCTTTCCATTCCTGACAGAAGCTCAGCTCCACCACCCATCTACACCACCCTCTGTCATCTGGCACGCCCAACCCAGTTGGCCTTTTGACTGCTCCCCTGTGCTTCCCATCCTGGGAGGTGCTGAGCTCTCGGACAGCTTTTACATTCTCTGTTCCCATGTCTCTGATAATCTTACAAATTATTATAAGCATCACACAGAGGTCTACTTTTTAAATATGTTCCTGGAGGACATGGAGATGTTTATGTTTATAATTATGCATGACACCTTGTGATCTCCCCAAGTAAATGTTTACCCCGGAGCGTGAAGCTCTAAGTATCTGCCTGTGGTCGTGCTGGCATAGCCTAATGCCAAAGAACACTCTTTGCAATCATTCTGAATATACTCCTGGGGGCAGCAGACCCTGGAATTGGATGCCTGAATTCCAAGCTACAGCATTCACTGGCTATGTGACCTTGAGCGAGTTACTGAATTTCTCTATGCCTCAGAAGCCTCTGAAAAATGGGGATTGAAGATAGTATCTAACCCATAGGGTTGATGGGAAGATGACAGGTTAGCATCCAAGTAAAAAATTTAGAAGGATTTTTGGCCCATCGTTAAGCACGCTATAAACGTTGGCCATTGTTATTACGTGGGTTAATTTTTTTTTTTTTAGCCTGTAATAAAGATACAACTGCCCTTGCAGCGGTAATTTGCAATCAAAAGGTATTTTCATGGAATGGGAGCAGAGTTTCCATAAATTTTATAAACGAGGGCTCTGATTTGTCATCATTAAACTGGTAACCTGTGGGATTATAATGTAACAATTTAATTGCTGTCGGCTATTAGAGGGAGAACAGAGGCAGCCTGAATACCTGGCTGATGCGTATGTGCCCACAAGAGGCAAATGCTTCTGGCGGTGCTGTGTGAGGTTGTGTTGGCCAGATCAGAGCAAGGTGATAGGATGGCTGAGCCATCACGGTTCTCCGCTCCGTAACGTGGACGCCAGCAGAGGTACTGCTTGGATCCTGTCCTCCTTCACACGCACTTCTTGGAACAATTCGTTATAAATAGGCATAGTACTAAGTGTGCAATAGAAATTTCTTATTAAAGTGTTTCTTTTTTAATAATTTCATGAATGAACACGGTTAAAACAAATTTCTTCTTTAATTTCAGCACAACGGCATCATCTGGCAAAGAAAATTAACATTAAAGAGAATATTATTGGGCGCCTGGGTGGCTCAGTTGGTTAAGCGACTGCCTTCGGCTCAGGTCATGATCCTGGAGTCCCGGGATCGAGTTCCGCATCGGGCTCCCTGCTCGGCAGGGAGTCTGCTTCTCCCTCTGACCCTCCTCCCTCTCCTGCTCTCTGTCTCTCATTCTCTCTCTCTCAGATAAATAAATAAAATCTTCAAAAAAAAAAGAGAGAATATTATTGGTTTATGGCTTTGTTCATATTTAATCAGCAATTTCTCTTGGATTTTCAATGATATAAATATAATGTTATTGCGGATGTAGAGTTATATAAACATAATTCAAGTAATTAATCCTTACGTTTTTTAGGGTACGTATTTCAGTAACATTTTAGTAGATAATAACATAAGGCATTACTGGGGGCTCGGTAGGTGGTCCATTGATCAGGTTGGGAAATGCTATAAGACAGTACCCACCAGCCTGGCTTCCTCAGGGTCCCCCCCTCCTCCTTCCCCCACCCTCACGCTCTGTGAGACTCTCTTTATACTTTCATTTCCGCTGTTCTTTACCTAGAAAAATCCGCCATTATTCCCCCCACCTATTCAAGTTCTAGGCACCCCTCTGGGATCAGCTGAAATCCTGACATTTCCTAACAACCTCTATTTTCATTTCTCTCACCAGCACTCCAACACTTAAAAACCCATGCCATTGGGGTGCCTGGGTGGCTCAGTTGGTTAAGCGACTGCTTTCGGCTCAGGTCATGATCCTGGAGTCCCTGGATCGAGTCCTGCGTCGGGCTCCCTGCTCAGCAGGGAGTTTGCTTCTCCCTCTGACCCTCCCCCCTCTCATGCTCTCTCTCATTCTCTCTCTCGCAAAAAAAAAAACAAAACAAAAAAAACCCATGCCATGCAATGTAGCATTTAGTTATACAGTCCCCACTGTTGTCACTGCTTGCCTACATGGGTGAGGGCTCATCTCTCGATCAGGTTTTAGGATTGCTAAATTGTGAGGGTTATACCTGGGGCTTCGTCTACATCTCAGACTCTAATCATAACTTGGCCGCCAGGAAGTATGATGCGCCAGTGAAGCATCCCTTCATCGTCAGGATCTGAGTTACCTCTTGATTCCGGGTTTGTTTTGGAGTTTATTCAAGTTTTGGTCAAAAACACCTAATCTAAGACCTTGAATGGTTCCTGAAGCAAGGATAAATTGTCAGTCCACACGGCGCCGAAGCTGGGCCACACAAACTTGAATGAAGCAGGCCATCACTGGCCTGGCTCTGGGTCATTTTGCCCTTTCTTTTTATTAAGCCAGATTTATGATATTTTCCATAAGCAACGACTCAGCACAAGACTCAGATGTGTCTTGCGCAAACGCGTGTGTGGGGGGGGAGAGAGAGAGAGTGAGAGAGCAAGAAAGCGAGCGCTCGTATGAATCTCAGTTTCTGTTCATAAAATGCACAGATAAGATTGGGAGACATCCAAAACCCCTTTCTGCTCTAAAGTTCTATAAAACATTGGCACCTATGCCTATTAATTTGACATTAACACCCACAAATAAATGCAGTTGTGCACCAGAATTTCACCTGCTGATAATATACTGGGAAGCTGAGTTTGATAGTTTAAGAGTTGTACTTGAAAAGTTTGGTTTGGCTTCTCTGTCTGTATTAGCGCTGTTGTACTTAGCACTTACGAATCCATGCTATAAAGTAAGTAGATGATTGAAATTAAGTCTCTTGGCTTTCAGTTGTTCAGTGCATTTCCTGGCTCTCAAACTTCGTAAACTCATCAGATTTTGCTGCAGAGAAATGTCATTAAAATAACAGTCCTTGGTGGAAAACACTAGCACCATTCACAGTGAAACGCTGAAACAGTAACTGATGTTTTTAAACTAAATTGGAGGTATTTTTCTACACTGTACACACATATACACACATGGAGATAGATGTGTGAGGTAAACACGTCATTTTCTTCGGCAGTCCTTTAATTTCTCCTAAAAATGGCTTTTCATCTTGTTGCAGAAGTGCATTCTGTCTGTGCTCGTAATGCCTTGGAAAGTAATAACAGTTCCAAACTGCTTTCCCTAAGGAGTTGTTGGAAGGTCCAAAATGTCCTCATTAGAAAACTTGCACTGAACCACACAAATCTTGCCATTGTGGATGGTGCTCGCATGTGGGACTATTACTTCATGCACAATGACATGAGACCAGAAAACATGTGAACAGGAAGCCAAACCCAAGAGAGAGTTGGGGAGCGTCCAGCTTTCCAAACAGCACAGAAACGAAGCAAGATTCAGCAATCTTCTGCACTCAGGTGTCTGGGGGCCCGCACAGCTGCACCCCGTCCCACTCTTCAAACACTGTGCAGGAGAGCACAGTGGCTCAGGCAGCACCCAGCCTGGAGTGGATCATTATGTCAGCAACCCCAAAAAGACTCTGAAGAGTGTAGCACTCACTGATGGAGCCAAGACTTTAAATGGCTTGAGTAACCTACACCTGGAATGGCCAGCACCGTATATGGAAGCTCAGTATATTCTTCATACTTTCTGTTGTGCTAATGGGAATTCCCCCCAATATATCTGGCTCCTTCTTTAAATAATAAACTTTCCCATGATGCCAGTCCATCTTCTTCTAAAATATACCTATGGTGATTATTTTGTATAGCTGATACACTAACTGTTCCTTTTTGGAACTTTTCTTTTTTTTTTTTATGGCGGAAATATTTTGTAAAAATAGAAACCTTTTTCATGATTTCAAAAGCCCAAAATAATTTCTGAAGTTTGGGGAATTTTGAAGTGAACCATCAGAAGCCAGATGGAATTCAGCTTATAACCAAATATTATCTTTCTGATGAGCGCGAAAACCTCTTTCTATTTACAAGTGGGAATAGCTTCTTAAACCTGTTTTAAAATATGTTGATACAGTTTGCCTACCAGAAAGAAATATTATATGACTTTGTGAGATGAGTCATGCAGTCCGGGGCTAAGCCCCTTTCCTAATAAATGGTATTTGCTCTGGAGTGTTCAGGTGGGGAAGGCACTATGAAATGCAGGAAATCCAATCGAGGCTTTGCCATGGAAGATTAAGTGCTGAGTGCAGAAAGGGTGAAAGGTATAAGAAAACTAAGGTTATCAAGTAATCAGACCTCAAAGATTTAAAAAGTCACAGCTTCCTGTCTGCTAATCAGATTGTTTTCTATTCGTTCTGTTAAAATTCTTCCAGTTGTCATCTTTTAAAAAATTCGCAAATGCTATCCACCCCCCACTCCTTTCTTTTTTTTTCTTTTTTCTTTTTTTTAAAGATTTTATTTATTCATTTGAGACACAGAGATACAGAGATACAGAGAGAGAGAGAGAGAGAGAGAGAGCATGAGCCGGGAGAGAGGCAGAGGGAGAGGGAGAAGCAGGCTCCTTGCTGAGCCAGGAGCCTGATGTGGGGCTCGATCCCAGGATCCTGGGATCATGACCTGAGCTGAAGGCAGACGCTTAACCATCTGAGCCACCCAGGCGCCGCCCCCCCCCACTCTTTTCCAATGACGCACCGTTCAAGCATAGGGGAAGAACTTGCCCGTCACATGGAAGGAGATGGTTGTAGGCAAAGTAATGGCCAGGTGGGAAATGACCTCCTTTCCTCCAATTTCCGAGTGTGCCCCCTAATTCATGGGCAGTGAGTGGAAAAGTCTGCTAAGGAAGGGCTGCTTCTTCATGACTAAATATTCTTTGTGAATATGTGTTCTTCCTCAATAAGTATTCTACTAGCCCTCAGATCTTTTTTCCTAGTCTCTGCTAATTGCTGAAGGCTCAGAGGAAGTACAAATTAGTCTTTTTAAGGGTATGCATGGCTATTGGCAAGGCTGCCCTAGACATGGCCTTCCTGTTGAAAAGTTAATGGAAAAACAATCCGCTCAACAGCAGGGATGCAAGATGAAAGTTCAGAGCCCAGGAAGCCCAGATATTGACATTTCTTGGGGCCATCAAGCATAATAGAGAGTGCTTAAAATCCTCCCCCCTCCAAATCTGGCAATTTTATACTTATTAAAACACTTTTTTGATTTTTTTACTCAATGTTGCTGTCTACCTTCTTCCTCCGTCCCCCGGCCCCCGACTAACTCGATTTTCTGTTATAAAGGTGTGTCTCCTTCTGTTTTACGGTATTCCATCATAGCTACCCAGTTGAGCCCAAAACTAATACAGACCTTTCCTTCCCTCATTCAACCCCCAAGTCGAGAATGTCCTACCTTCTAAATATTTCTAGACTCTGTGTCCTACTGTCCGCCTACACTACTCCGGACCTCAGCATTTCTCACTATACACTGCAATAGTCTTTGAACCGGTCTCCTAGTTTATAGCATTGTCAACTCCCTTGGCCTTTGCCCACCCCCACTCCATACTGGATACTAGATGCTCTATGTAAAACCTTCCTAAAACAAAAATCATATTTACTCTCTGCTTTCTTCGCCCCATTCAAATCGACTCCCACTGATTAAAGAGTGATTCTGACAGTGCCAACGCTGGTGAGTTTAAGGAGCTGGCGCTGCCATGCTTCCGTCATTGGGACGGCTTTGCTACAAACAAATACATCGTCTAGTAAACCATCATGAGTGGCCTAATGATGCCACTGGTTTACATTTCAGCCCAAGCTTTTTTTTGAACCTATAAAACAGATTTTTGAAGATCACGAGCTGATCCATGCATGAGTTTGAGTTTTACTAGAGTAACAGATCTAAACACCTCAGCATGAGGCACCGGAATATTCATGGTTGGGCCCCTGACTAAATCTCCAGCCCCTCGCAGGTTCAACACTCTAGCACCAACTGAAATCAGCTTCTAACCCCAGGCTTTCTTGCACCTTCTCTCCAACTGTCCTCTTCTGCAAGGTCCTTCCACACCTCTTGCTGATCCTTCAAGACTCACGCAATCACTGTCATCTTTGCGCAAGTTCCTTTGACTGACACTAGGCAGAAATAATCACTCTGGCTTCAATTCTGTCACTTAACCTTAAACACACTTCTGTTTTTGTAGGTAGTGCACTGTTAAGAAAATTATCTGTTGTTTCCAACTGTCCCCTCAGATTATAAACTCTTCCAGGGCAGGATATTAATCTTACTCACCTTTGCATCACCAGTGCTTAGTGTGGCATGTAATACATAGTAGATGCTCAATAAATGAATGAATTGACTCAAAGGTGAAAAAATAGAGTAAATGGAAAAGCCCTACAATGGACTGAAACACTGCTATTTTCAGACACCGTGCTAAGTAGTTCACATATATTATCTCCTTTCAGTCCTTTCAACAATCCTGTCTTTGAGGTAAGTAGTATTGGTCATATTTTATAAACGTGAAACCTGAGGCTGCAAATCTTAAAGATCTTGTTGCTGGTCATATAACCAGGTAATGGCAAAAGCAAGCCTCAAATCTGGACCCCATCATGGTTTGTATTCTTTCTACTATGACTGAGTATGCCTTTGAAGATAATGTTGAGATTATGTGGCTGATCTTTGTAATTAAATTAGCTACCATATAGAATTTAGTGTTGACAGATCACTTTTAAATTCAGGGGTAAAAGCAACTAGAATCCAGTCTCATTTTCAACTTTAATTACGCCTCAGAATTTCTTGGAAGCCACAGAGAATTCTAAGTGGAGATGTCATTTAAAGAGGTTCTTTAAAACAGACATAATTTTATATGTCTTCTTATGTTTGCTTAATAAATAGCTCTATTGCATTCTGAACTTTGATATGAAATCTTTCCACCTGGCCCATTTTGGATATTATATCATGTAAAATTCTGAGCACCAGAGAGATACAAGAAATGTAAGAGTATATGTTTGTGCAAATATATATTTAATTATCCTGAACACTTACATACATTTGAACGTATAAACATACACACAAACACACACATTTATACATACTCATTATATGTGGTTTTCACATCTGCTTATCTAACAATAAAGACAATCAAGCCCAGTGTTATAGCACTAAAAGTGAGAGGTCTTGTCAATTTATATATCTTAAGTTTTCTTACCTGAGTAAAGACATTAATTTTCTATATGCCATAGTGCACCAAGTTATCATCATGGTTTTGTAAGTGCAAATTGTACAACTACCCAAAATAGCACTGAAATAAGTTCAGAAATGGGATCTTTCTTAGTGTTATTCTCAGGTTTTAAATTCACTTTTTGTTGAAAAACACTTTCTCAACGCAATGAACATCATCCCTGCAAAAACTACTCTGTGAATTCAGCATTCTGCACAAAAATGGAGTTTAATGACAGAGTTTTGGTTTTGCCAGGGCTTCAGAAGTTAGTGTCCATGTTCCTTTAATATTTAGACCCTTCAGCGAGGTGGCGAACAGCGTAATAACAATTCACATGTCCACTGTAGTTACAGTGTTTTGTAGAGTTCACACAAGCCCGAGCAAGTTTCAAGCCTACACCGAAAGATGGGATTTATTTCATAGTGTGAAAAGAAACTTCCAACAATCCTATTTGTCCGAAACTGTGAGCACGGCAAGCGGAGAAACTGAAGACTAAAGTCCTGCCATCCGTTCTGGTTGCCTAACAAACCAGGTGAATAGCCAGAATTCCTCTCTAGGGTGAGGAGATGTGTGTAGACCAGTCAGACATGACCAGGACCCGGTCGCAGTGGCCAATTTCAGCACCTGGCCTGGGTGCTCTTTTGTGAAGTGAATTATCCACCCAAACCTCTTTCCCCTCCTTTAACTTTCAGGAGGGACCCAACTGGGTGGAGGACTTTGGCCAGAAACACACTTTCCATCACCTAAGAATCCGAGCGGGGGAAATGCTTCCAACGAAGAGATACTATGAAATGGACAAGGGCAGTAAGGAAAGTTTGCTTCCTTCCTTTTTAAAGAAAAAGCAGAGCATCATACTTACGAAAGCCGCCTTCCAAATCTTCTCTAGAGAACAAGCTCTGGGAACTGGGAGCCTGCAGAGGAGCAGAGATAAGGTGGCAGCGGGACTTCCTTCCTCCTCCCCAGGCCGAGAGTCATTGTTCCTTATCTGCCCTGGCCTCCGAGGCGCGCGGGGAGCCAGGGAGGCCTGGCCTCTGACCCGCACCGCCCTCCCCTCTGGCCTCCGCGCCCGGGCTGGGGGTTTGCTCTCCGCAGCTACAGCCGCCCGGCCTGATAGCGGCCCAAAGATTCATTAGGGACTGTCTGCGAAGTGCTTGCAAGATGAAGAGGGTTATATAAGCCCGCGTATTATTATCATCACACACCCCCATAGAACCCAGGCTGCCAGACAAACAAAAGGCAGTTCCAAGAAGAGGAGGAGCAGAGGCAGAAGTTACACTGGGGGTGAATTTCGGGACACTGCTGAACTGACTGGAAAAAAAAAAAAAAAAGGCAACCCAATATGTGTATGCAAAGCTCGGCAAACAAACAGTGAGCTGCAGCTGGCCGGCCAGCCGCGGGGGCAGGCTGCTCGGAGGGCGGGCCGGCCGGGCTGCCGGGGCTGCCGGGGCTGCCGGGGCTGCCGGGGCTGCCAGGCGTGCGGTTCCGGGCGCCCCCTCCCGGCCCCCCGCCTCCCCCCCCCCCCCGCGCCAATCTCCCAGTGCGCCGGCACAGTAGCCTCCTGTGGCGGGATGTAGTGCCTGAGGAAGATGTGGTATTTGGAAAGGCCGGCGTTCCAGAGACCAAGTGCTTGGTAAACACTGATGTTTCTGAGACTCAGACCAGGTGTTTCTGGTGCTTCCCTTGGTTCCCGGGCTCTTGTTTTCCCAGCGATGGTTTGCAGGGAGCTCCCCGAGCCAGGGCTGAACCCTCTATTTCATCCTCGAGTTGTGGTCTCCGTGGCGTCTCACGCTTTTCTCTGTGGGAGCGATAGACCGAGCCAGAGGGTTCTCTCCGCCCACCCCCCCTCCAGAGGCCAGAGCTCAGAGCTCGGGTCTGAGAAAGTTCTGATTCACTGTGAGCATCGGTCCTTCCTGCTTCCCTCCCTCCCCAACTTTGCTACCTCCTCTTTTCTTCGGATGGTTGTTATTCTGCCCCTTCCAGGCACTGCTCCCCAACTCCCCCCAACTCCTACGGAAATTTCTCATCTTGGTATTCGAAACTTCCCTGTGTCTCCACACTCCTTACCAATTTCCCAGGCTGCCCTCGGCCTCACCTACCCCAGCACATTAGAATATGAATCATACTCTAAAGATGGCCTTCCAGTTCCTTCACTTCCTAGCCTTACTCACATCCTCCACCTCAGCCTGGAATGTCTGCACTCCCGTTTCCTTCAAAGCTTAGCTGAATCCCAACTTCCCCACGAAATCCTTCCCAAAATTCCCCTCTTTTCTCTCTGCTTCGCTGCCCTCGTTCCTCCTGTGCTGATGAGTGCCTTCATAGGTTCAGGGTGCCTTATGTGGTTCCCCAGGATGGCCTAGGACACAAGGAGCTTAATGACTGTGTTCGAGGGTGGACTGGATTTAACTGCTGGCCCTTGGACCTGATCGTGCCTGGGCGTCAGTCTTGGACTGCAAGGGTCCTCTCACAGTGAAAGGGGCCGGGTCTAACTCGGGCAGGCTCAGGTGAACGCTGCCACGTGGTGGGGAGTATTGATCCTGGAGCCCGGCCATAGCCTTATGGGGGGGTGTGATATCCTTTACTTTTGCGTATGTTTGGAAATTTTCATAAATTTTAAAAAGAAAAGGGAAGCTTCATAAAACGGGGAGGGGAGCATCCGAACTCTACTTGAGTCAGCTTCCTCTGGGATGTAAGTTCGTGAGGGGAACAGGATGGCTGGCGTCTACTTGAACCTCTGTTACTGCACATTTGGAGGACCTATAAAGCGGCGCTTACTTAATAGGATGCCAGGAAAATTCCCCAAAGGTGAGATTTTTCAGAAAGCAGACTTCTGGGATGCATCTTATGGGGGAGAGTCCTCCACTACTGAAAGAACGCAGGCTATCACAATAGCAGGTCCACGAAATAACAACAGCTCTCTGGTGAATTGTTTTATGATACAGGACGAAACATAGACCGTGAGCTGTCAGGTACTGCATTTCTTGTGGCTTTGTACGAAAGTGTTCTTAATGACATTTCCCCTGTTATTCTTTGGTGAAAGCAACGTGCTTTAAATTCCATCTGTGGTGGTTGGATCGACCCTGGTGTCATTTAAGAGACTTGGGATGTGTCTACACAGTACATGTTCTCCAATACATACTAAATGTTCAGGCAATTAGAAGAATGCTCCCGCCTCCACTGATTTGGAACAATAAAAACCAATTCAGGTTCTAAAGAGAAATGTTAGCCTCAAGTTCTTGGGGTTTTGGCTGCAGGAATGACAGAGGTCTCTTTGCAATTTAGTAGTTCATGGATAGGATCTTTCCTCACTTTGTCCTGCTCAGGTCAGAGCCATAATGTTTATTATAGCTACCATTTATGAGGCCCTATGAGGTTCCAGGCACTGGCTAGATGCTTTACATGCATTCTTAATGTAGCACTTGTCCTAAAACAGAGCGATTTTTTTTTTTTTTAAGATTTTATTTATTTATTTGACAGAGACACAGTGAGAGAGGGAACACAAGCAGGGGGAGTGGGAGAGGGAGAAGCAGGCTTCCCGCTGAGCAGGGAGCCCAATGCGGGGCTCAATCCCAGGACCCTGGGATCATGACCTGAGCCGAAGGCAGACACTTAACGACTGAGCCACCCAGGCGCCTCAAACAGAGTGATTTTTATCTTCACTTTTCAGATGGAGAAACTGGTAACACAACTAAGGAAGTGACAGGATGAGGATTTGAACCCCTGTCTATCTGAAAACCCAGCCTACAATTTTTCCATTCTGCTGAAAGCTGGCAGGAACTTGAGATAGTAGCTCATCTGGGTTCTAACGAACCCTAGGCTTTTGAGGAAGTGCTTTAGGAATCTTTGGGGAAGGACGGGGAAGGAGGAAATGTGAGGGAGAGGCCAGGTCAATTGGATTTGGGCTCCACTCATTGGACTCAAACTAAAAGCTTCATTTCTCTTTTGTAGAGTGACTTTAAGTTTTGTTCGAAACAAGGGTTTTGCTACTAAAGAAGTATTTTAAAACTCTTGGGCTAGTTCAACTTCCTCATGAAAGAGTACAGAACTTGGGGGCCAGAGAGATTAAATGCCTTGCCCAAGATTTTATAAACAGGGCTGGCATTAACATCAGATGTCCAAGCTCCACCTGAAACCATTGGTCTCCCCATATGCTTTATCTTTTCACTTGTTAAATAGCAGGGAAAGGGAGAGATAGTTTGACCTGACTTCATTTCCTGACAGAATTCTTCATGACAAATGGAAGGCAGAAACAACTCCACTTCAGTGAGCTAGACCATCTTTGGCCTTTTGGCTCTAAGGCTCAAGTTAGTCAACATTGACCTTGTGACAAATTAAAATCAAGTGAGGAATTAAATATGTAATTTGTCTGGATGATATCGGGCTCTCTTCCTCTTTTCATTCAAATCCAAGTGAGTAGCAAAGGATACCATGAATCATCTAGCTAATTATATATATAGGCTTGGCCTGAGAATACTTTCGCTAGAAAACCGTTTATGTCTCCATATTTATTAATCCAGTCAGAAGCAGCTCTCTTCATATGAGACACAGTATGTGTGGCAAAGATTTTACTCTTAGAGGGGCCAAATATAGCCAAGGGAAAGTGAACTCCCTGCCCTCCCGAGTGGGAAAGCCTCCCCACCTGGCGAGCTTCCTTGCAGCTGAGCAGCAGTATCCACCTGGTCCTCAAACCAGGGAAGTTTCGCTTCCCTGTCAGACCACTCCGTCCCTGAAACAAGCGAACCAGATCCCGCCCTGGGAATCAAGGTACACCTCACCCTCTTGTTACTACAAAGCCTGTCCCCCACAGCCTTTTCTTGTTCACTCTGTTCCTGAGTGCAACCTCTGTGTGGCTCTATGGGCCTGTAAGTGTCTTCCTCGCCTGGGCTGTGAGTATATGAGACTAACAATCCGCTGTTGATCCCATGTGCGCAATGTCAGATGTCCTGTGTTTGGTCATTCTAGAACCCTAGGTCAGGACTTTCCTCACTGTCAGGGTGAAGAGGAGGTGAACAAAACAATGACCAGACATGAATACTAATACTCAATGGAATTTTCAGAGAATTGGTGCCAAACATCACTTCCTTTGGAGTGTTGCTAAGTGTCAGGCTATTTGCAAATAGGAATGAATTTTAACTGAAATTATGTCAGCCAGAACTGACCTTTATTAATTTCAAGGCCCTAGAGCTTTCCCATCTGCTCATTTTCATCTTTATCATTCTCACCTGGAGATTTTTGGGAGCAACAGCACTGTTCTCCTTCCTGAGGTGACTTAAGGTTAGCCCTGCCTAAAGGCAAAAGAATCAAAAGATGACCCTTCCATTCCTGTCATTTAAATCTTTACTAACTGCATTCTTTCGGTAAAATGTAGCAGAAAGAATTTTTCTCATCTCCGCAGACAAGAGATTATAATAAACAGATCTTTCCACCCCCCCATCGGAAGCATTCCAGTATTAATATATTTCCAAATTCTGAGCCCTAGAAACAAAGCTTTAGATGTAATTTCTTTTCCTATTCATGAGATTTACAATAGGAAGGTCATGTTTGTACTAGATTTTGGTTTGAAATTAATCTTCTTTTCTCCCCAGCATTTCTATAGAATCCAGGCACTTCATTATTTAGTCATTTCCAAATATTAAATGCTTGTCATTCTTGAACAACGATCTAATCTTCCCTTTATGTGTGGAGAAACAAAGTTATGGAACTTGCAAATCATTGCCAGGGCATAGATCACTCTAAAGGTTATGGCTATCCATTGAATTTCTTTCCTCCACACATTCTTAGACCACAAAGTAAAACTATAAATTGTTTTGTAAGCAGCAAGTATAGCATCCTCTGACTATTAGGAAGTATTCACTAAAAGCTCATTTGCATTCTGCCTTACAAGAGAAACTTTATGGGGCAAATAAATATATTCAAACTCCACAACCAAGCCCAACGCCGAGACTGTGCTAAAATCACCCCCCCCAACACCCTCTTTTCTGGCCTGTGCCTCATATGGATCAAAATATATTCTTAGTTCAGTTGAACAAGGGTTCATTTAAACCACATCTGCTGCTCATCAAACCTCTATTTTAGGAGTGGGGAATTCTTTTTCAGAGATAGATTCTGTCTGGAAGGTCTATGGCAGCAAATAGTCCTCATTAAATTTCACAACATTTTACCAACATATATACAGTACCCGCTTTTATGTGATTATAGAACCCAGGCAAAACCCTGCACCCCCACTTCAAAGGATTCCTCACTTGACTAATTCTAAAGAGTAAATTGATTTTCTCATCATTTGTTGTATTTGACAATAGAAAAGCTGACGCAGCAACATTGCTAACATAACAGCTCATTTCTATTCAAGGGGAAGGAATTTGTGTTAATATTCTTAATGACTGGCATCTTTATGAGAAATGTGAAATCATTTATCCTCAGCAATAACCTGACTGGGATTAAGAAGTACTTGGTACTTAGAACGGAAGTTATCTGTCAGGAAAAATTATTTAGACTGATGCAAATTAACTGAATAAATTGGCTTCCTAATTATGGTGTATATATTCAAGTTTGTTAAAACTGGTTTGAACTAAAGCATTTGGAAAGGATCTTTCAAGAGTGATCTGACATTCTGTTGGAGGAAAAGATAACACGTTTATTTCACATTTCCTAAGGATTTCTGGAAATGATTTAAGAAGCAAGGGCATGTAAATCAAAGGAAAACACATTAAGTAAGCATGTGTATGTCTTGCTTATTTGGAACGGTGATAATGCCTTACAGAAAACATGCAGCAGCACGTGCATCGCAATGCCCTAGATTCAAAATCACCAATAGTGTTTTCCTGGGGGGGGCGGCGGGTGTTTCCCGCCCTCTCAAGGCTGGCTTGGGCATAAGCCCGCCAGACAAATCTAAGAGATGAACACTTAGGTTGGCCCTTAACAAGCAACGTACAGACCAGTCTGTATTCTGTAGGAGTTTTCCACCCTTAATGGGCACAGTGTTGCACACCAGTTAACAAGTTTTTATTGGAAGCTCAGTCTTCTCTTCCTCGCCAGTTTCACAGCCAAACTTCATTTAGCTTTTTACCAAAAAACCTAGTAAATTGTGGGAAGAAGCACTTTACCAGCGTTGGAGATTTAATGAGTCTGGAAAAAAAAAAAGGTGTAAATTGCAGGAAAATGTAAACTGCTTTCATGTAATTAATGATGGGGTTTTACTGTTTGGCATTTATATAGAACTTTCTTTGGAGAGACAGCATTGATTTTGGGAGACAAACTGACTTGGGTCAAATTCTTAGCTCTACAGGTGTGTGGTATTTTCATCTAGTTCCTTTACTTATAACTAGAATGACTAAGAAAGCCTTAATGTGAATAGCAGTATCTATCATGCACTAAGTACTCAGTATCGTTCGGTTTCTCCTCCTTTCCTGAGAGTCTTTTAGGGAGTTCATGTCTTAAGCATGAGTTTGGTATTATTTGCCCTGGCTGAGTAAGCGTTAGCCAAGGGGCGATCCTATCAACAGCTGCCTAGGTTTCTGTGTTTAAATATGAATATTTAATTATATAAAGGAAAACAATAGGGATATCTTTAAAAAGGCAGTGATTGATAATCATTAGCAGTAACACGAATGTTACTGTTGTGACTTCAGCCTGGGGGACAGTTATTCAGGGGATCAGGTAAACTCAGGGTGTTGAGGTTTGTGTTAGAAATCCCAACAAAGGTTTTGCTACAAAACAGTGGGTTAGAGAGACGTAGAAAATATGAACAGAGGGAACGTCATCCAGGAAATTCAGTATGTGTCAAATTCAGATTGTTCCCTCCAGTGTTTTGGTGAGCAGGCAAAGGAATAAACTGCACATACAAAGACATATACACCAGAGAGAGGAGCTGGGGCAAAGCGCAGGTGCGCAGATCGGGCTGAGAAGATGAAGAGAAAGCAGGAGCCATGTGGGACAGAGACCCGGACATAGCCGACTGCAGAGCGTGCACTCTTCGAGGGATGCTGGTGGAGGATGTGCGGAGACGGAGACAGGAAAAAGCCTCATTCTGCAGAATCTGCAAGTACCTGTGTCTGGGGCTGGCAGGTGCATTAGTAAAAAGAATGAGAGGCTAAGAGCCAGAGCCTGAGGCAAGGATGGTGGACGGTGAAGGGAATGATAATGGGCCTTTTCTGAGAGGAACTGCTCTATGCTTTAAACCGGTGCCGAGCTGAGTAACCTGAGACCTGATATGTGACTGACTTCCCTGAATGCAGTTTTTACCCTGAAATTTCCTTACATTGCAGTAAGGTTAAGTTGTGCACTTAAGGTGTCTGTGTGCTGTGCTCATATGAGGGGGCCAGGATGGGAGTCATATTACTAATGGAGGAAGGAAGAAGGTGAATGTGGTCTTCTCACTTCTCAGCTCCCCTAACCATTCTTATTTGAGGAAAAATGTATACAGATGAGTATTACTGAAAACTTTGGAGTGGGAAGAAACCACAAAAGGGACGGCTGAAAGTGTGGGTTGGAAGAAGAGAGGGAAAAATGTATATTGTATATCCTACCGCTTATCCCAAGCTCACCTCTTTCCTGACTGGTCCCTTCCTACATCATTGTTCAGTGGGTGCCTGTGAGGGCGCCTTGTTTATTTTATTTTGTATTTATTTATTTGACAGAGAGAGAACACAAGCAGGGGGAGCATCAGGCAGATGGAGAGGGAGAAGCAGACCCCTTGCTGAGCAGGGAGCCCGATGCGGGGCTCGATCCCAGGACCCTGGGATCATGACCTGAGCCGAAGGCAGACGCTTAACCGACTGAGCCACCCAGGCACCCCCTGTGAGGGCACCTTAGAAAGTCAGCTGTGTTCACTTTTTATCCCAATTGGTTAGAGCAAAGAGAAAAATTATAAAGTCCAATTGGCAGTAAGACTGAGCATCTCTTTTTGTCATATAGACAAGAGATGATCATCTAAGAGGTTATCCAGACAGTCAAAAGCCACATCTGTCCAATTATCGACAGAACAGTTCAACGTTCCAGGGAAAAGCCTTTTTTAAAAATGTGAAATTTGTTTCTTTTATTATTTTTTTCTCTCTGGCTTTGAAAAGCTGTGCTTTGCTATAAACCTGAGGTTTGGTGAATTGAACCAATTTAATTTAAATACTTTGTGTTTAAGTATTTAGATCATGACATCTTAAAAGCTTTTTAGAACATCATTCGTTCACTTAGCAAACATTTATTGAATGCTTCACATGTGTCAGGGGCCGCTGTTGATGTAACTAAGATGTAGTCCTGCTTTTTCATCCATACGCTTTTCCATACAAACTATGTTCTTGGAAAGCATGGTGTCACTCACAGAATTTAAAAATTACTGGATATATGATACAAGAATTGGTTAAACTATCAACCAAGCTTAAAGAAAAAAAATAGAAATGTGGAATAAGGATGATTTCATTCATTAAATGGGGTCTGGAGTAGTCCAGGTGCTGACTTGGTCCCTGTAGGTCAACCATATCAGTCACGTGAGTCAAGCTCTCAGATCCCGTTTCCTTGTTCACATGATGGGGACTCCAGGTCATAGAGTTGTTGAAAAAAATTAAATTAGATGATATATATATATATATAGCACTTACTTGTACATGGCAGGTAGGTACTTAATAAACCTTAGCTGTTATTATTTGTATATTAGTAAATAAAACATAGGCATCTTTCTCAGTCATTTTGTTCTTTAAAAGAATGTTCTTTCTTTCTATGGCTAAATACAACATGAGCCCAAGAAGATTTAGATATGATCATTCAGGGTATAAAAAGGCATTGGAACATCAAGAGGATGTACTGGGAAGAGTACCGGTTTGGTAATTTTAGGACTTGAGTATCTGTCTCTGGAATAGGACTGCTGTTTAGTGGCTATGAATAATGATGGTATGCTGCCTTCATAACTTGTTTCTTAATCTGTAAAATGGGTCCAATTCTGCCTGTGTTACCTACTTCGTTCAAGGAGTTATGAAGATCAGATAAAGTAGGATTGTAAAAATGATTTGCAGTGGGTAATATGATAAATAAGTTACAGTTAAATAATGAGTTTTCCTGGGCTAGGGTACTGATTATTGGTGATTGACTGGAGAAAGATGTGATTGTGGTTTATAAGTACTTGAGGTAGAAATTACTTTTCAATTTATACAGAAATAAATGATAAGTTTGGAGGAAGTGTGGAGAAATAGAACACCTGGATTCTAGTTCTTCATAGTGCCTCAGATCAGCTCTATTTGCCTATGTGAATTATTTAACTCCCCGGTGTCTCTCTAAAAAAATTTGTATTTGAAAATAATTACCAAAAAACCCCACTGAGGTCTGTGGAGTTGAGCTAACTTATAGAAAAGTTGCAAGAATAATTTACTCAGGTTCATCTGTTGTTAACAATTTGCCCCAATTCCTTTATCAATTGCTCACTTGCTCTCTCTTCCCTCCTCACTGAAATATATATATAGATAAATATATATATATATATATATTTTTTTTCCCCCTTGAACTTGATGGCAGTAAGTTACATACATCATGGTCTTATACCCCTAAATATTTCTCAGTGTATATTACCTAAGAATGTTGCTCTATTTCTAATTCTTTAAAAGGAGCACCCATACTTAGTTGTGTGATGTGCTCCACAGGGTTGTCGAAATCAGCTAAATGTTTGACAGCACTGTGGAAAGTATAAATTGCTATATAAAATCAAAGGATGTTTATTTCCTAAATTGGGAAAAATCCAATTACATAGAACTTCAGAGGACTTACAAGTTGTGGTGGAGTGCAGACTGAGAAAGTGCATTGTGTATGTCTGCAACAAGCTGAAGATGAGAGCGAACTTTCGAGTCTCTGTGGTGAGTGAGAGAAACAACAAAGATGCTCTCACACTTGGCGACAGAACTTTTGAGTTATATTCCTCCTGCAAGGGCTTGAATCTTTATGCTGTTTTTTTTTTCTTTCACTTTAACTGTTTGCCATTCTGGGGTGGTATTTTTTGGTGGAGATGATGAGCATGTTCGAGAAGGCAGAACTAGAGCGCTGTAAGTAGTTTAGTTAGAGCTCAGCTTTACTTCTTCGGTCCTCCCTTTAAGTAGTGAACGTGACCTGTTTTATTTTCATTATAGACAACAGCTTGAAATACAAATAGGAAAAAGGAAAGCTCAACGTGCAAGCTTAGTTGAAGATAGTATGAACTAAGTTTTCTCATGAACCAAAGAAATCATTTTCCTAGAAACCCTTTTCAGCGTTTGCTGTCATAAGGTTTAGCTCTGTGACAAACAGGTAATTATTCTGCCACATTATCTTTACATTCTCAGCAGAATTCTCCCTTTCATCAGAAGTTGTAATACTGGTAAGTTTGATTTCTTTATAATTCCAACCAGATTTGTGATCACATTCTCCAGTGGAGTGAAATATGACCAATAACTTAAAAATATTTGTAAAAATACTGCTTTCCCACTCACATATTTCTTTCATTGCCCTGCAAATCATAATGGCTTCCTTTGGATACTTACAACAACAACAAAAAAAGGCAATCTAGAACACATTTTAGAAACAAAACTGTTTTTCAAAAAGTCAAAACCACACTTAAGTATTCTAAATTAATCTTTTATTTTGCATTTTTTAATTGTTATTTTTTGTAATACAACACGAAAAATATAAGTGAATGACTAAGAAATACATTTATAATCCAATAATGATTGATTTTACTTCCCTTATAGATAAATCAGTTTTAAACATAAATTATACAGATATATAGTGGTATACACTCGTGTAGTTTATTAAACTATGAAGAATATTGCTCTTAAACTTCTCTTGGGAAAATTCCAGTACCTGAGTAAGGATTTCAAATGTTTATTTCTCAATGAGGTGATGTTTCTGAGGAACAGCTCAACTAATGCAACAAGGTTTCCTTAATACTGAGAAAATGTGATATATTTTGAATCGCTTGAAGCACGGAGCAGTGAAATAGAAGTTAGAAGACATGAATTCTAATGCTGATTATTTCACTCACTGCCTCTTTAGAGTCAAGTTTGTCCTCTCTCAGATTCAGTTTTATGCGGTGCAGAAATAACGTATATGCTTTGCTTACCCCAATATTCCAATGATTTAGTTCAAGTAACGTTTTCCTCCAATGTTTTGAAGGAATAATGATTACTATTGTCATCATCATTTGGGTAGCATCCTTTTAGCATAGTTAGAACATGTTTCCACAAAGAAGGTTCTCTACACTAAAGCTACATAACTTTCATATGTAGCAACAGTGCTTGGGTATTTGTGTGAGAATGGATTTTCTGCAAGGAGTATACCTGAAAAATAAATGCTTTTTTTTTTTTTTTGGTATTTATTCCAGTCTCAAGAATTCTCTACAGTACCTGATTATTCATCACAGCACTCAGCAAGAGGGTCCATGGTCACAAACAGAGCTGGGCTCATATCTTCACATTCTTGTTAGGTCCTAATGTACAATTGACACATGAACTCCCTTTGGTCCTGGTAGAATTTCACTGACTTGCATTTCTTGGTGAAGCCTAGCTTGTAGAAGTTTCTCTGGTAAATATGAGTTTTGTGATTTTGGGTGGGTCTTTGAATAGCCTCCAGGCCTCAGTTTCCTGGATTTTACTTAGATGATCTCTAACGTATACCTCTAACATTCTGTGTTTCTATAGTAATTTATATATCTTTCCTGGAAAATCTATCCCTAATTCTAAAGTATTTTTAACAGCTACAAGAAAAAAGATCCAGTAGCTTTGACAGAATGTGTGTTAACTTCCTTTTTCTTTTGCGTAATTTAAAACCTGTCATCTGACTGGCTAATTGTCCTACAACTGAGAATTCAACGCCTAGCCAAAGAATTTTTACAATCAAATCCTACTACAAAATAAAAGAGAGAGAGAGAGAGAAAACCAGGATGATTTATTATGGAGTTTATAGGGCATTTTAATTGATGCTATGCTACAGGTAGTGAATATATTCATTCAGATGGCACAAGTCTATATATCTGTCACTATCTCTGAAATTCTTGTCTAGCCATAATTTTACAGGTCCTTAGAAACAGACTTGTCACAAACTCCTCAGTTCAGCTCTCAACAGAAATTAATTGATAACATAGAATCCTGAGTGGTTGGCATGTGAGTGACACCCAGCTCTACAATTTCACATCTAATCAAGGAAGATGGGAATTCTAGTTGGCCTATTGTCTATTTGAATCTGTTTCTGGATGGAATCCAGCTGGCTCAAATGCAGCCCTGGAAAGTGATGTGGGCAGAAGATGGAAAGACAAAAAAATTAAACCAGAGAACCAGCACATAAGAGAGTACCTTCCACATTATCCAAAGAATTGCCTGGTGTAGCTGTGGATTTGCTGCTGATAGTTTGCTAAAATTTCTCCATAACCAAAATGCAATTTTCTATCCCAACTGTCCTTAAAAATCTATGAAGAATAATGATAAATGCAAAATTGTACCTAATTAAGAGCTAAAATTAGATGACAAGATTTTAAGTGGTGAGCACCTATGAGAAGGAATAGTTCTATTATTGGAATAGTTAGGAAAAGAAAGTTCCAGGGACGGAATGGGGGTGATTTTTCTTCAAGAATGGGGTGAAATTTGGACATTCAGAAGCATGACGGGAAGACAGCCCCAGCCCAGAAAGCAGTATGAGCAAATGCTTAGTAGTAGAAGTAAGTGGCATAAATTCTAGAGCTGCTGCATCAGCTTTAGTGAAGAGCAGAAAGTGTAGACGTAAAGTGGGGTGGTTATAGTGGAGAAGATTATGCAGGTCCCTAAATGCTGATATCTTCTTTAGACTGGACGCTGTAGAAAATGGACAGATGGCTGTTTTAGGGTAATAGCAGGACATGGGGAAAGAGTGCTAGAGGACGGTCAGCTTAACGGTGGTGTGTAAGAAAAGTGGGAATAAGAAAAAGATAAAGAACAGAGCTCGATTTAGCATGAGGTGATGCAAAACTGGATTACAGTCCTTCCCCTTCCCCTCCTCCCCCCACCACACCTTTTGGTTTCAAGGAGAATGTTTTCTTTATTTAGGCTTGTTTTAAGGGAAGAGCAGAGTTTGCCAGTAAAGAATAATGTAATCTAGCTGAGGGGGGGGTAGGGGGTGTGGGGGTGGGGGAGGGCAAAATAAAGGCAAAGAGGTGGTGGGGGGCATGCTCCCGAAAGATTAGCTGATGTGTTCAGCATAACGATACTAATGGTAGCCAAGTTCTAGAATCCAGGTTTTTGATGTTTTTTCCACTGTACCATCCTAACTATAATACTACTGCATCATTCAGTGAATTTTATTTCATTGCGAGTAACTTATTACTTGCTCAGCATGAAATATGATTTACCTGAAGCCAATGAGGCAGTCCAGGGGTATATTCTAAGCTTCCACAGGGGTTATGACAGTGGCAGAAGCAATTGTAGGAACACCTCCAATTCCACTTCTGAGACTACAATAATGGTTGATCAGAATGGTAGATCAACAACGGATAGCTATTTTTGGAGCAAAATGGCTAATGAAAATAATAATTGTTATATATGAAACATATAGAATATTTTCTTTCTGTTTTTTGTTTTTATTTTGGTGTCAAAAAAGTGACTCTTACAGAACATATTTTGACTTCATTGATATTTTTCCCTCTTCCTCACCACTTAATCTTTTTTTTTTTCTTTTCTTTTTTTTACAAGGGCCACACTTCTATTCAAGACATCTTTGTCCCTCTGAGGTGGGTCTAGAAGTTGAACATGTAGGGGTAGATTCCTGAATTGAAATCAGAATTTAGATGGTCTAAATTTAAGAAATTTACGAATATCAGCTCATGTTCCATACCCCAATCTCCATGCAAGCACACTAGCCCACTGACCTAAGGGGGTACGAGATGAAGAGATCTGACCTGGTCGTAAGCTTGGCAGCAAAGCCCAACTTTTGTGCTTGCTGCAGATGACGTTTATTGATCTAACTATGGCACTTGTGTATTATATCTTTTCCCCTTGGTTCATTAAACTGGATGTCTCATGGAGTACCAATTAAATCATTAGCCATTAATAGCTTTCAAATATAAACTGGCTCATGCCAATTAGACCATCATGCATGGCAACCCTGAATAAGAAATGGATTACAGGTGCTGTTACTTAGGTTGGCATTTCTCCCATAGGAACCAGGGAATATGGTTCAGAAAACTCAGTTGAGTAAAACAAAACAGGCCAAAGTCTTCATTAAAAACTTGAATAGCACCCAAGTCTCTTTTGAGGAACCAGAATGCTGTCAAGTCTCCACAGGTCAATGCTATTCCCACAAATTTCTAGTAATAAGACTACATTTTAATTCCAATTCTTGCTGACTCAAGTAGTGCATTCTTTCAATCATGCTGCTCCCAACATCGAGTGCCAGAGTTTGCAATGGCAAATACAATCTTCTACTTGTAATAAAATTATACCTAATCCTGAAAACTATTCCTCGATTTAGTAAAAGGAAGTGACTAAAGCATTACTCTCCTATTTTGAAGAGGATCTTAACATGAAGTGTGGCTGAACAAATAAAATAAAATAAAAGGGTGAAGTGAGAGGGGATAGAAAGAAAAGTAAGGGGGTGGGGAAACCTTTCCCAAACCTTAAAATTAAGAATGATTTGTCTTTATAGTGAATGCAGAAGGGAGTGTCTGTATCATTTGTAAAACAAATCATTCATACATTCTGCAAAAGGATGTCCAACTCATCTCTTCTAAAGTAGAATCTGAAGTTTCATGAACAGAAGCAACTTAAATATTTCATTTCGCCTTGCCTCGAGACTCTCCTTAAATTATATGTCCCTCTCCACCAGCATTTTCTTAGTTGCAAGAAGAGAATTATAGGTATTCTAGAGAGAGAGTTTGTTATTCTGAGTTGAAAATTCATTACTTCCCCCCAGAGTTTAAGAACACTATTTTCTTAATCTGAGAGAAGATCTTTTTTATCTAAGGAAGATGTCATTAAAAAAGAAAACAGTTAAGGGACGCCTGGGTGCCTCAGTCAGTTAAGCGTCTGCCTTCAGCTCAGGTCATAATCTCAGGGTCCTGGGATCGAATCCCACAACGGGTTCCCTGCTCAGCGGGGAGCCTGCTTCTCACTCTGCCTCTCCCGCCTCATGCTCACTCTCTTTCTCTCTCTCTCTCAAAGAAATAAATAAAATCTTTTTTAAAAAGATAATTATGCATTCTATCTTATGTATCATCAGTGATCAGAAAATTCGATTTCATGTTTATATTATTGAGCATTTATATACACACATATATTTGCCATGTTTGTATTATAAAGTTATCCCAGGCATAGTTATTAATTTACAGATACCAGATAAACATTTGTTCCATAATGACCATTGTCACGTTGGAAATTTATGGTATACAGAATGAAATTTTACTTCCAGCACTCCCATTCTCCTTGGGTGGTGTCACCATCCCCCTGTTTGCTGGGTTTGATACTTCAGTGTCATTCTTGTGACTTGTCTTTCTTTTGTCCTCTATTTGACCGATCACCAAGTTGTTGACACTGTTATTTATTTCTTCATAACGTTTCTTACACCCATCCTTTCCTCATTCTCAACATTGCCATTGGGACTGGGCAAACTTTTTTTTTTTTTTTGGACTTTTGGTACCCTCCCAATTGTCTTGTTCTCTCTCTCTCTCTCTCTCTTAATCTCTCTCTCCCCATTCCTGAAAAACCTACTGCTTAAACTTCCTAAAGCATCTGTTTAAAGTCCAACCTGTCTACTTGATGTGTCAGAACACTCTAGAGTTCAGCCTAATGTAGCTCTCACATGACATGCTTAAGACAGAAAAGGGTGCAGAGTAGAGGCATTAGAGGACCACACTCCTTCTCCTCCTCCTTGCTCTTCTCTTCTTCTATCACTCCTCTTTCCTCCTTTTCTCCCTTCCTTTCTTCCTTCTCCTCTTTGCCTAGTGACTGCCTTCATTGTATTCCCAAAGTGCATCTATGCAAGTGCGCTGGTTCAAAAATGCTGTGTCTTTTTTTTTTAAATGTTTTCCTTTATTTATTTATTTTTTTAAAGATTTTATTTATTTATTTATTGGAGAGAGAGAAATAGCATGAGAGGGGAGAGGGTCAGAGGGAGAAGCAGGCTCCCCGCTGAGCCAGGAGTCCGATGTGGGACTTGATCCCAGGACTCCGGGATCATGACCTGAGCCGAAGGCAGTCGCTTAACCAACTGAGCCACCCAGGTGCCCCAAAAATGCTGTGTCTTAATGTGAAATTGACAGACCTGGCTTAAGTTCAAGTCCTCACCCAAGCGGAGCTTTCCACCATCTTGGAAAAAGATATAGCTGTGGGAGCGCTTACTGTGGTCTACGCCCTGTGTTAAGCATCTTACTTTGATTATCTCACTTAACCTTTATAACAACCCTTTTTGGTAACCATATCTCCATTTTATAGAGAAGGAAGCTGAGTGAAAGTGAGGGTAAATAAACTGGCTCCACACAGTTTGTAAAGATGGAGATGACAAAGTCTGGCCCAGCTCAGGTTCCTGCTCCTCCAATAGGGGGCTCTGTTGACGTCCTTTATATTTAATTAGAACAAATAATTGATACTTAACCACCACATTCTTTGCATTACTACTAAACAATTGTTTGTGTGCATGTCTTCTCCTCACAGCTAGGCTGGATATTCCTTCAGGGCACGGATGGTGTCCTATATTGTTTTGTATTCCTCTGCACACTGGGATAGAAATACACGGGAAGCTCTCAAATACATATGGAATTAACAAATTAACAATCGATGGAGCTCTCTTAAGCTCGTTCCTTTCGGCTCCGATTCTATTTAGAAGGCACATCGTGGCTATTCCTTAGGGCATTAGCGCAACTGCTAAAAAGTCATTTCAAGGGCGCCTGGGTGGTTCAGTTGGTTAAGCGACTGCCTTCGGCTCAGGTCATGATCCTGGAGTCCCGGGATCGAGTCCCGCATCGGGCTCCCTGCTCGGCAGGGAGTCTGCTTCTCCCTCTGACCCTCCCCCCTCTCATGTGCTCTCTCTCTCTCAAATAAATAAATAAAATCTTAATAAGAAAAAAAAAGTCATTTCAACTGCTTGGTATTGAGTATATCCCCCCAATCTTTTTTACTAAATATAGATATTATATATGAAAAAGATGGTGACAACACATGTGAGGCGTCTAGGGGTCTCAAATAACAAATATTACATCACCTATGCTTTTATTCATCTGCTCTATTCAGAACACTTTTCTTTCTCTAAGCAGCATAAAGCTCTCAAGAGAAAAAAAAAAAAAGGAGCACGTGACTTGCAGGGGCCGCTTTGCTGGGATGCACTTCTTATACGTGAAAGTTAAAAGCCGAAGTTTCAAGAATATCTGGACGCAATGCCAAGCACATCTGTTTGCTCAGAACTTCTATTCAGGGGAAGATTGATTATTGGCAGGTGAAGGTTAAGAGGGAAGCTTTAAACTGGCAGGAAGTCTATTCAGAGGACATGTTATATTATAGAAAGGTGATTTTGGTGCTAAGCCATATTAGTGATACGAGTTTGAAGATAATATCCACAGGTGCACGCTTCTAAATTAATTTAATAAATGCACACTTGGCATGCAGTTAATCTTTTCTCACCATGACTCTGGTATCGCTAGTATCTTATAAGAGTCTAACTTTCAGTTTTATTTTAAATTAATATAGCAGGTCTTACAACAACATGCCTGAGCCATAACAACACACCACGAAACTGGACAACAGACAAAGCTCTCTGCAATTCTGATTTCTATTTTATCCGTTAGGAGTGTTCTATTATTGCTCAGAAAAGTGGGACAACTCTTAGGCTTGGTATGGTTTGGGCTTCTTTCATCAAGCGATTCAGAAGGATTCTCCTGAGTTCTTGAGACAAAGTGATTTTCAGTTTTTTATGAAGGGAAAAAGTTCATAGAGTATTAGCTCTATTTGCAGATGGGAAAAACTGTAACACAAAGTCATACTAGCTCAGGGTTTCAGTTAATTGTAGCAACAGCACTAGTATCTAGGAAGAGCAATCTGTGGCTGAACTGAAGATCTGGGCAATGCCAGCAAAAAAAAAAAAAAAAAAGAAGGAGAAGCAGCAGTAGCAGAAATACGTGAAGGTCTATAAAGACCTCTATCAGAGCCAATGGCTTAAGAACAGAAAATTCAATTATTGTAGTTTTATAACATGCTTGGGTGTGTGATAAAACAAGTCCCCTCCCCATCTTACTATGGTCTTCTTCTCTTACAAAAATGTCGAGGCTTGCTCATGAGTTTATTACCCAGATGAACTTTAGAATCCTTATTTTACATTCAAGCAGAGTCATCTGGGCTCTTACCAGTCCCCCAACTCTGCTCCCACTGCCAGTCATCTCACCTTGTGTGAAAATGTCATTAGTATTACACAAAATGTGGAGATTAATTTTGGGACACTTTACTTCTTACAGTGAGTCTTTTTTTTTTTTTTTTTTTTTTTTACCCAGAAATATGGTGTTCATTTATTCTGTATGGCATTTTAATATCCATCTCCCCCACTACATTTAATAGTGGTGTGTCCGAGTCCCTTGGATTCACATTTTCAAAAAATGCAGAAATAGTGTCTCACAGATTTGTAGCTCTGCAGTTAAAAAGAAAATCGGAGTATAAGGAAAAGTTTTACCTTTGAGGGTGAAGTGGAGAGCTACATTTTATTTATTTAATTTTTAATTAACCAGGCTTAACAGATGATTGTGCAGTAGTACAAGGATCACGTATTTTGAGGGCAAAGAGAGCGCATTTAGTTGCTGTAGCTGAGGGGAGGTGGGGCAACATAACTGTCAATGAAGGTTCTCTAGACATGTTTGCTGGGGGGAGGGGGGATCTCCAGAAATACTGCCCTTTATCCTAGAGGAGTTCCAGTTTCTTTCCGCTCCCTGGCCTGGGGCAGGTGCAGACCAGATGACCAGGATTGGAAAGAATATCCTTTGATCTGTCCCAAGATTCTGAAGACTGCAATTGAATGACGGTGTCCACGGACATGTTTGTGAGGTGGCACTCAGTGCTTTGTGAGATCATTTCTCAGCTGGCTGCCCTTCTGGGGAAAGGGCACAGAGAGAAGGCTCAGTGTGTGATGGTGGGTGCAGAGTTCGGGAACAGAAGAGAGCTCAGGCTAATTGCTTTCAGCTTTTTTGTGAAATTTGGTTTGGAGGTGAAGGACGGCGAAGGTCCAAGCCCCTTGTTTTGTCTAAATGGTATCTCGCTTTACCAACTACTTCTGGAAGCCTGACCTGACTCCTACAATGTTTTGCCAAGTTATTATTTCTTTCTAAATAGTGGGCCCGAAGGAAGGAAGAGGAACACATGACCCTGTGGTGAATTCAGCTCCTTGCTGGGGTCCACTGCTCCATCCCTTTGTTTCCCCCAGTGCTGCAGCCCAGTGCCTGCTCTTTATGATCCTTTAGCGCAGGACCCAGGACTCTGCTCCTCCCTGCGAAGTGTATTCAACTGTCACCATTGTCCCCACAGATCCATTAACTCAGTTGCTCCAAACTCCTAATGCCAAAAGCGGCCACCTCCTCCACCTCCCTCTCCCACTCCCTCTCCCCTCCCTCCCTTTCCCCTCCTTCCCCATCTCTCCCCAAGTCCACCAATCTCACTCTCTTGAGCTCCCTTCCCCTACCCCTGCCTTTGGTGGCAAAAAAGGAAAGACACACCATAAATACATGAAATTAGTGACTTACATAACTGAGGTGAACACAGTCATGCATCCTGGATCTGTATCTATACTTACCAACCTTCCTTCTCTCCCATCTATTGCACATGCGCCAAGCTAGGTGCTTTACGTGTTTTCTTCACAACATCCTCAAGGTAAAGAATTCTGTCTCTGTCAGGGGCCTGAACGGTAAGTCACCTGTCCGAGGCCACTCAGCTACAGAGAGGTGGTCCCTGGATTAGAACACAACTCTGTCTGAACCCAAAGACTGTACTCGCCTGCTTCCAAAATCATGGTTGAAATTTTATACCATAAGGGGCAGCCAATAGCTGTAATTTCTACCATAGTTACAGAAAGCTGAAATAGATGGAGATCTGTCATTATAATACTCAAACTTAATTTGGGGCAATAATTCCACATTCTGTTTAAGTGGAATTTTTTCTAAGCTACCCCAAAATACAACCAATCAGGGGTCATCTTTTTTTCTTCTTTTCTCTCGTGGGTGGAGATGGCCATTAAGAGCTGGCAAATAGGTCTAAAGTGGGGTAACCAGAGAGTAAAGTGCCTTGCATGTTTGAATGTCCCTGTGAGCTAGTCAACACACACTTATTAGTATCTTCCATGGGAAAGAAAAGTGGACCAAGCCACTCCCTGTCTCAGGAGACTTCACCCTACCCGAAGAGTCAAGGGATAAAATGGCAAAGTAGAAAACATCATAAGAAGAAGGCGAATGCACCAAGTGCAACCCATGGATCACTAATGGTCAGCTTCAAGGGAAGGAAAACATTGTGAGATGTGGTGGTTGGGGGTGGCTTCTCGGAGGAGATGGGACTTAAGTGGACATTTTGAAGGATGAGTTTAGAGAGGTGAGGAATGTTCCACACACAGCCTCACAAACGTAGAACCAGAAGGAAGGGTGCCCACGAGGACAGACTCTCGTTTCGTATACAAGCTAGAAAACTGGAGTGGTTGGGTTCAGAGAAGAGACCAGGAGGGGGTGGGAGCCAGAGAGGCCACCTGGGCTTCAGGGAACAAGAGACTTGGGCTATTGTGTTGATTTGGTGGAAGACACGGTTGGAGAGTTGGGACCAAATAACAGATGGCCAGCATGTCATGTGAACTGCACTCTGTGGGTAATGACGGCCCACGTAGTAGGAATTCTCAGGTCAGAAATGCTTTGATGGAAGCAGAGTTCTAGGAAGCTCAGTCTGCAGGGGTGGACAGAAGAGGGAAATGGAGGCAAGCGGACCTGCTAGAAGGCTGTCGTAATGACCCACATGTGACGCGATCCTTCTGGAGCGGTGGCTGTAGGCCAGATATGAGAGATGTTCTAAAGGAAGGACTCACGGAATTTGATGACACATTAGCTATGGGGGTGACGAGGATATTAGAGAGAAAAAAAAGAGCTAACAGGCTAATTCTCCTCCTTCCCAACATATTGAGATAGAATTGAAAATACTTTAAATAGGAAACACATTTCAGAAATACTTTTTCCAAAAATATCTTCTTTCAAATGCCCCCCTCCCCCACCCCCCGCCCAGGGATCTAACCTAAAGTAAAGGTAAATTTACCATATGACCATAGAATTAATTTCATACATGAGCTTCTTTTCCCTCAAAGTCAATAATGATGCTAAAAATAATAATCTATTTAGAGTCCGCACCTTAAACATTTTAATCCCCTTAAACGTACTCCACGCTCTCTACACAAAAATATTGTACAAGGGAAAAAGAACCAGATGTCCTGACCTGACCCACCGGTTGGCCTCATCCACATGGCAATAGTTGGAGAAAACTCAATACTGAGTGTCACAAATCTTGCTTTATGGATTCGTAAAGAGTAAACCATTTTAAATCTAAAATACAAAAGCCTGCAACCCCCATGCATTCCCACATGGACATACAGTCAGGAAAGGAAATGCAAAGTGTCACCCTTGACACTTGTCTCTACTATTAACTACCACAATAGAAAGGACCACAACAGTCTGCCCGAAGCCACATAAATTTTCTTAGAAGGAAACAGAGAAGAGCCCCCTTAATTCTTTGATGAAGGTTCCCACTCATAAGCTAGCACGAGGTCAGTGAATATTTGGATTCATGTATTTTAGTTTTCCACTCCGCCATAAAAGTGGATTTTGCGACTTACTGAATTGAGCTTTCAGATGGCTTTTCGCCTCTGAGATAGCTCACTGCGTGCCCAGATAGCAGGACGCATCCACAGTGCAAATGGAGATCTGCACTCCCGGTTATTTTCCCTTCACCGGGAGGACCAGCCTTGGCGCTCAAACACTTTTCCAGCTGTTGGGATACTGATGGGAACTTCATGTGTGTTACCAGCTCAAGTGCTGTCAGGAAGAAACCAAATGTCAAACGGAGGTATGTAGAAGTCACCATAAATACGTCTCCGAATGTTTACCATCTGGAACCGTCGATTTAGATTTTGACAAGCAACTGGAATTGCCCTGTGGGCACTGTCTTTTAAGCAGAGCCTTTTAGTTGTGCTCAGTAACTTCATACTACTTTAGCCTTGCAGGGGGAGGGATGACACACCCCTTTGCCTTCTCAAGGTGTGAATTTATTATTTCTCAACCCTTCCTTTTTTGGCTCCATCCTGCCTAATCCTGCATACAATGGATTTTGTGTGGGGAGATGGGGGGTGGGGAGGGGGGTGGAATTCTCCCAGATTGTCAAAATCCTGGGCAGGCAGCCTGGTGGTCAGTCTGCAACATGAATGACATCTGCTGTGGGGCTCCCACAGCTAAACGGAGCTTGGCTTTGTTAGATGCCATCACACCGCATCTCCGTCCTGTGAGGAGAAACTTTATTTTCTTCCGAAATAATTCTGTGAGAGTGAAACATGGCCTGGGTGGTCAGCACGGTACCTGCTACCTGTTGTGCTTGGAGTCCCAATCCTAACAGAACCCGGGATATGAGTTTGCCTTTCTGTCTTTATTTTTTTAAGCCCCAGTTCCATTGTAAAGCCATAGTGGAATGACCGGAATTCCAGAAGACTTCAGCTTATGAACTTAGTCCTATTTGGGTTATGTAATATTGGGAATCGGATAACACTCGGACGTAATAACTGCCTGGTTATTTATGAGGAGACTTTCTCATCGAAGGCTTTGAGACTATAACCAGAGAACACTGTGAATCGCAACTAAACACCATACTGAAATATTGCTTTAATCATAACTTTTTACAGAGAAGATGAAAAAATATCAACTGTCTGGCTGCGAGAAAAAATGTATACTACAAGTGGAAACGTAATTTTACAGGCATCGTTATGCAGTTGCATACAAAATACACAAAGCTCTAGCCATATATCCTGTTGTTCAGCCTATTAAACAGCTCCTATTTCAGAATAGCTTCTACACAGTTTTATTCATCGAATTTCTCACCTGCAAAGGGTAAGGACAGTGTTGGGTTTCTCTACCGAATGTGAGAGCCCAGTAGGAGCAAGAAATCCTGAGCACCACAGGTGTATGAACATGGGTGTAGGAGGGCAAGTCTGTCAGGGGGCCAAAGAAGTAACTCACTGACTCACCCAGCTCGACCAAAAATTTGAAAAATGAAGATTTTGGTTTTTGATCCCTGTGCAAACAAGGCATCGGTTTGAAAGGCCTTCTTTGTATCACAGATTAAGCGTAGTATATGCACCCCATTGTTACACTCAGTTCAACGTAATTTTGGTGGGTGCTGCCGGCAGAGTGGTTACGGCACCAGCTACGCGCAGATATGATGACAGCTCATTTTATGTTGCTCAGGCACCGGATGACCATTAATTTCCAATGACTAATTTATAATTAAAACTTTTTTTTTTTAAATGTTTGTTTATAACCCAGCCAGAAAATCTATTTCCATTTAATTAACACTTCAGGTAGCCTGTTTAAAACCTATAAATGTAGTGACTTTAATGATCCATTACAGAGATGCGACTTTAGTTTTCAATGACTTGTAAAACTTTCACACACAGATCTGCAAATGAATTACCTCCATCAGCTCCCTGCAGCTGCAAGAGGATAAACTCCGTTAAAGAGCATTTTCCTACTTCCTCCTTTTCTGCTTTTCTTCTAGCTCTAAGCATTTTTGTTTTTAAAGCCGATCTATCAGCTGCTCAGAGGGCAGCTTCTTCTCTTAAGGAGTTTTCAATATCCAAATTTTGCTAGAAACCCTTGGGTCCATCATAAATCAGACATAATGCACATTTAAAAAATCGGTTAAGAAAGCATTTCCATCCCTGCCAGCAACTCAGAAATAGACTCCTAAGAGGATCTTTATAAACTGAGTGGCAAAATGCAGCAGTTTGGAGAGTGAATTTTAATTCTGAAAGCTAAAATAAAGGCTTTCTTGGCCTGATCCATCCTTTATGAACAATTTATAGCTCCTGTTTTGGGTAGGTGACGAGACTATTAAAGCGTACAAATACCGCTCCAAAAGACATTCTCCTAGCTACACCTTCAAGAGCAAGGCATGAGGAGTGTTAGTTCTATAAAGACAGCCAAGCACCAAGCTATGTTCACTGTTATCTGTCCACCATACAATAGCAGCATTGATAGGATTGCAACAACTGGCTTTGACAAGTGTGCTGCGCTAGCATTCCATTCAAAACTATGTTAAGGGAGAGAGAGGGAGAGAGAGAGAGAAGCGTTCAGTGTCTTTTACTTTACCTGAAAAAACTGCCTTTCTTGTGGCTGCAGAAAATGAATTCCTCCTCTTCTTCTTCCAAAAGCAAAGTAGTTTCCTTGCCTGCCGCTCTCACTTGGAGGAGACCACACAGCTCCAGCAAGGCAGGCTTCCTGCTCCTAATCCCCACTCGAATGTGATGACACACACTAACCCCAACCATCTGGTGAAACACGTCCTCAAGCACTCAGCACAGTGGTGTCTCAAGACGGGCTGCCCAATCCAATTGCTGGGGCTGGGTGTCTCTCACCGACTGGAGGCTGAGGGCAGGACTGAAACTGGAGGTCTGAGAACTCTCAGTCAAGTAACCTGAGATTTCAGAGAGAAAGGACGGCTATAAAGAGAGGAGAAGTGGGAGGTGCTAAAGAGAAGGTGGAGGGAATGAATTATTCTGGTGGCCAGTTGTGCGTTACTTTTCACAACTCCTTGTGCTCCCCGGGGACGACTGGGACCCTCCGAGGGATGCACAGAAACACTAAAAATCTTTTCCTGCCAACCTGGGGAGGGCAATCTTCCCAGCGAGGCACCCCCCCAACACACACACATACACATACACCACCACCACCCCCAGGAGATAAAAGATTCATCCTGACATACTGATAACGTGTTAATGTAGGAGTAGTTTGCACTGAAATGTGACATCTACATTTGGAGATCTAAACTCCTACCTTCCTTTGATTAGATCATGGCTGCCTCCAACATTCCAGGAAGAAAGGCGGTGGGGGCACAGCTAAGAGCAGAAACTGATCTATTCCCACATACAGCTCTTCACTGTTTGCCACAGGCTGAACTTCAGAAATAGTCAATGAAAATCATTTTAGTTTCTCCTCATGTAAAATAGCACACACTCCCACAGATAAAGGTGGCTTTTTTAATCACTTGCTGCTTTCACAGACATCTCTTTGTAAAAGCTCTTGGTACCAGAGGGCTGCACTCTGTCATTGATTATTTTTATTGGCTTCTAGTTAATTGCACTTATAATGTCCATATAGCTCAAACAGCTCATTAACAATTTTGCTTTGAAATGTTTTCAATTTTTGGTCATTTTAATACCTCCTTCTTATGTGCATGTCTTTCTTTCTTTCCTTTTTTGAGTTCTCTGAACTGTTTTCCAGAACTAATTACTTTGAGAGCAGTCCGAACCAGAAAATGGCTATACTTGTTACAATGTTTTAAGGAGATATCTGGAAATAAATTAATTGCCACAAATCTCAGCACTTGAAAAATGCCATCAGACTTCTGAGGAATTTCGATAATCTGAAAAGGAAAATAGGAATTTGAAATATTATCAACTCCCTGACAGGGTCTGTGGGGAGCCAACATTTTAAATATTGCACCTTTCGAATTTCTTTGAACTGGGATGGGGAGCGCTGGCAGAAAAACCCCAAAAAACTTTAAATTTGTCCCAAACATTAAAATCTACACTACAAATGGGTATCTCATGTTTGGAGCGCCAGTATCACAAAGAGAATTATTTCAGTACCTAGCAAAATTGACTTGACTAGCTTGCTTTTTTTAGGAATTTTTATGTGCTATTATATTAAGATACTTAAAAAGTTACTCTTGGTGCAATTTTTTGAAGTACAGAATTAAGAACTCCTATTTTCAGACAGTGATTTTTTTTTTTTTTCTATAACCTGGCTGCAGGGAAGATAAGGGAAAAAAAAAAAAAGAATTAGAGGTTGGAGTTCTGATTCATTTGCTTAATTTCTTCCCAGAAGTGATTATGAGGTGTGTGTTTCACAATATATACTATATGTACTAAATCACTACTCCTAATCAGCTAAATCCAGATACATAATCGACACAGAAACCTTCAACAATGGCAAGTGGCACCACAGGGCTAAAACTTCCCTTGGGCACCGTAAAAATTTTAATAGTGCCAATTATTGCGAGGCAATTTTTTTCATTAATTTTTTTTTTGTTAATCCAACCAGACTCATGTCTGAAAATCTGGATTACCTCAACTGCATAGATTTTGAAGGCCCTCGAGACATTATTAAGGTGGTTTGCATTCTCTTAAACTGTAAATTGAGTTACAAAAGTAAAACCTCAGAAACTATAAAGGTGTTGAATCGTGTTTTATCAACCCTGTGCTTGTAATACACCTTCCATAAGACATTTCCCAAGTGATCCTGGCTCTGACCCACATTATTGTGGAAAGTGCCTTTTAACACAAACATTTTTATTCTATTCTTGACTGTAAATCTTTTCATTAAATCCCAGTTACCATTTCCCTTTTATTGATAACTTCAGCTATTTATACTGCTTAAAACTTGTTTTAAAATAAAAAAAAAAATACAAGTTGGGCAATAGATCCTGCTCATTTGCCATGAACTTAATCCTTGCTCTGTGGGGTGTCCGCAAACATTACCTTTCAAGAGTATTGTAAGATGAGTCCACAGTGACACATTTTTTTTGTTGTTGTTGATGTTCTGAAATGTTTTTGTTAAGGAAAATCAACTCAAACAAAAACCTGAAGCTGGTGCTGCAGGATAAGGTCCCAGCTTCCCTCTCCCTGGAGCCACAGTTTCGGTGCTCAGCAGAGTGTCCGCTTAGAAGTTAAGAATTTTCCATTACCTCCCTTCCTTTCTCCTTGCCATCTGCAAACAGTTTATTTTTTAAGGAAAAAAAAAGTGAAATTGATTCTGTCTTGAAAGATCTAAACCTAAAATATGGCGCATTCTGAAAGATGACATTCAGCATTTGAACGTAATGCGGCTCAGGGTGAGGTTGTGTGTAGAGGGAATGGCTCCATCGTAAGAATTAAGTAAGGACACTCCTAAAATGAAAGATTAATTGTAGGTAACGGTGATATTGAAAAATGGCCCCTCCTATTCTGTTCCCACAGTTAAAATGTGCCTTTACTTATTAGCTCCAATTAGTTTCCATGGTAACTGGCCAGCCCTTGTAAACCTGCACTCTGAGCTACACTCATCTTTGTCTAGACTGAGCTCACCACCCTTCTTCCTCCACAGATGGCAGTTTAGCTGGGTCTATATCTATATCCATATCTCTCATGCACACAGAACTGGCCCATGAGTGCCCACATCACTTAATTACTGGTGTAATGGTGGCCAAGGGAGGGGCGGTGGCGTTTAGTCCCAGAGCTACAACGTGTGCGTCCACCGCCACACTAATTCTTCCCTCTCTTGGTTATTGTTTCTTCCAGTCTGTTCTATTATCAGCTGTTTGCTGCTTGTAATTCCTTTTCAGGGAAGCCAACGCAGTATAATAAAAACCTCATTAAAAAGAAACACCTATCAGCTTCGGAGAAAGCCCTAAACTACCCCTTTTTGTTTAAAGAATCATTAAAGTGAAAAAGAAAAACCACTTGTTTGTCATGCTTGAAAAAAAGAAAACAAAGCCAACATAAAGGTTTACCAAGCCAGGGGGCTAATATGAAGATTTAATGCACTTAAGACACCGTGGTTCTTTCCCCCCTCCTTGTGCTGCCAGTTGGCCAAGAATCCCAACATGAACACAGTAAATAGATGATCAGTGAGGCCGAGGGGGGGCGGCTACTCCAGTAACTTGGTGGGAAGAGAGGTCACCCGGACCTGCAGCTCCTACCTGTCCCAGGGTGCCCTGTGTCATGGGGCTGGGGGCAGGTGTTGTCCCTGAAATCCCCGGCAGAATCTGATAGAGAGTGGGGGAGGGCCTTCAGCAAAGGCTTGAAATTGTGAGAACTCATAAAGCCATAAGCTCTCATCATGTGTGCTCGTTTTACTTCTTTGGACATAACTCAACTTGAATTCAGTGTTTTGAGGCAAACCATCCCTTACTTCTAAGCCAGCTGAGAAGCCAGTCTTCTGGGACCCCCACGTGTAATCTTTGTAAGGGTAAGCCAAAATGGTAGCATTAGATTTCGCCTTTTCATGTTATCTCTAGACCACCATCTTTCCAGCACCTGTTTTGGTGTATGAATAATGACTGAGGGAATAAGATTCCCCAATGCTGGTGATGTGTTTTATTCTTAAAATGGTTTCTGAGGTTGGTTTCTCAGGCCCTCTGTAACTCAAGTGTTAGAAAGGAAAAGAGTTCTGATCATCAAAGTTTAATCTGATGGGATAATGGAATCTGTGAAGCCCCTTTTCTTTGGTGGTAACATTCCCTTAGGTTTTTTCCTTTAAAGCAAATGACAAATGCCATCTGAAGTCCCACAGTGCTAGCAATATGTATAAGGATTAGCCCATTACTATTCATATCGTATAAAGTGTCTATAGATGCACAATAAATCTTATAATTTGGAACATCCTGCGCTTCTCAATTACTCAGATCTACCCAGCTTCCAGACATCTACTTCATCTTCTTCAACTAAACTTTACTGCCTTTATTCACACTGAACTAAACTAGTCTCAGAAAGACAGAAGAAATCATTGCTTGTTCAATGAAGTCACATGCGATGCAACAAGCATCAGACTTGCTCATGTTTTCAATGAGTTCATTGCTATATGGGAAGTGACATTGGAACGGTAGTAGCTTTCATACCAGACAAATGGTTCTATCAGGGAAGGGAAGTTCTTTCTGGGAGGCACAAGCCTAAGTATGCTGAAAAGGGGTGTGTAGCTACACTGTAAATAATTCTGGGAGGGTGAAATGAGGTGCTAAACCATTTAGAACAAAACAATGACCCTCAAATGGGATAATTTAATGAAATGGAGTGGATTCAATAGAAAACGCAAATTTAAACCCATGTTGGTAGAAATCAGTTCTCGTTTGAGCAGATTAATAAATTTAGGAGACAGAATATTAGAAAGTATGGATATCAAGTGAGAGGAAAATGTGAATTTTAGCAATAAAAGTCTGGAAGTAAGGGTTGAGGATATTTGAGATGGCGTGTATCCTAAACCTAATGAGTCAAATAATCATCTTTTATTTGTAATATGTACATTCCCCCAATTAAGGTAAATAGAGTGAAAAAAGGTAGAAAACTAGAAGCAGGGATGAATATCACTTGTGTTCAGAGAAACCGTAGAATTTTGCTTTTGGGAGGAATAATAGACAAAATCCAAGCCCCTTATTTTAAAAGAGATGAGAATAGTGAGGCTCAGGGAGGATCAGGCTAATGTCTAAGTCATTGGTGGAATGGGGAATGAACCCCAGGATTCAATCTATTAACTCACATATTTTTCTCTCAATGGCAACATGCACTTTTATTAGGAACAACATTAAGAACTGCAAAGATTCTCTTAAACCAGAGTAATTATGTTTTATTGGTGTTGCATTACGTAATTTGGGAAGTTACTGTGAATTCAGATGCACAAAATACCTTTGGTCATGCAGTATTTCTTCTTTAAGCCACCAAAGTGGCTTGGCATTGTCAGGCAAATGTAATCATAAATGCAACACAGCTTTACTTAATAATTATTGGATAATAAGACTTTTCTTGTGGCCATGCTTTATTGTAAAAAGTGGGCTAGATCCAGGGGACACATCATCTCCCTTTCTTATTTCCATATATAGTTTTTTTCAGTATACAGGATTAGAAATTTAGGAATATCTCAGCAAGATTAATGTTACATTAATTTTGAAAGAAATGGACATCAGACCCTGAACTGAAAATTTTCCTTACTAGGGCCATCTGACAGTTGGGACGTAGGGCAGGAATGTGTACCTGTTATTTGCCTAATGCCTGGGAAATTAATGATGATATATTGGCTCTCAACCAGGATCCTGTTTTTAAAAAGTAGAGTTCAGTGTTTTCCTGACATCTACTTGAAAATTTAAAATGTGAAGCTAAGTCATAGTTAAGTTAAAAGAAGAAAAAAAAAAAACAGTGGCAAAACAATAGTTACTGAACCAACAAACAGAAGACAATAGAAACTTGGATACATAGCGCAAAAGTAATTTCATTAAAAAATGTTACCAAAACAACAACAACAACAACAACAACAACAACAACAACAACCCACAGGAGTGTTTCCTTCTTTCAGGACCCCAAGCTAATCCATTTTAAAATCACCAACTCTTTGGGAACAAAAACTGTCATATTCATCTTTGCATCCTTTCTTTCTAGAACTTAGCACAGTGCTTTTACATAATAGATCCTCCAATCTATTTCTAATGCTGGGGGTTGCTTGTCTTGCTAGAATTTACAAGTGCAGCTTCCTGAACAACATAGCTCAGCTGGTCTGAGGAGATTAAGTAGTTAGCTTGAAGGCCCTTACTTCTGACTACATAGCTGACCTGCTAAGTCCATAGCTGTTCAAAAGCAGAATATAGTCCCTTGACGTACTTTCTTTTTTCCTTGTAAGGAAGGTAGTATAGTTCTAGTACTCACTGGGAAGTAAGTACTTGGGTAAAAGCTTCTGAGTAACAGATGGAAAACAGCTGCACACTCATTACTATTATAGTCTTTACCAAGAAACTAGAGCTTACAGATGTTAGTTAAAAAAAATGTTCATTTCCATGAATATATAGTTCTTTTAATGTGCAGCACTTGTCAGTTGCTTACTCAATGGGCCGATGTAATTTCTGCAAGCTAAATACAAGCTTGGATTTTGTTAGATTGTTTTAGAAAGATAGTCAACAAATCGACATTATTAACCTATCCTTATGCTAGTCTTTCTTAGGCATCACACACTAGGATATGCAAGAAATGCAACCGTATAAAATAGAAAACTCTGCTTCCTTTTCTCCTGATGGCTGTAAAATGTGATTTGCTTATTATTTTGACAACCACGATTTCTTTCGCATCAGCTAAGTTTCCTAGGAAAACTGTCGAAAGAGCAGTCACAATATTTTTGCATTTGATTTTAGAGGCAGATTTGTCAAGCATCTTCCAACAAAACTCTCTTTTTTTTTTTTTTTTAAATAGGACACCTCTAAGTCAGTGTTAACTCTTTCTTAGGCTAAATAGCTCTTTGTGCTTTAATGAAATGAAAGCTTTGATTTTGAATGTATGTATGCCAGAAACTAAAGTTGAAGTTTTTTATTTCTTCTCCACTCCGATGAAGATTTCTAATTAATGGTTTAATTGGCTCTAACACTTTAGAAGTTTATTACCATAGTTCTTATCTATTTTGAAAACAAATACAATTAATTAAAAAAATCTATTCTCAGAGAGGATTTTTTTTGTATTTTAGTTAAAAAATTCATTTAGTTAAAAAAATGCATTTTGTAACTCTGGAAAGCAGGGACTACTTAAAGTGTTTTATTGTTGCTTTAAATGCTACTGTTATCTGATATTTATGGTATTATGTAATCACAAATATCAGATACTAAACACAAAGTTTGCCATGGCTGCAAGGCAGGTGATGGGTCTGGAAAAAAATTTAAAAACTCACCAGGGCTCTATCTATGCTGTTTGAGCTCAGTCGGTTAAGTATCTGATTTCAGTTCAGGTCATGATCTCAGGGTCCTGGGATCGAGTCCCGCATGGACTGCTTCTCCCTCTCCCTCCGCCCCTCCCCCCACTTGTGTGCTCTCTCTCTCTCTCTCAAATAAATAATCTTTTAAAAAAAATAAAAAATAAAATATTCATTTAGTGTTCTCCTGGCAAGGTAAACCTTGCAAGCAGAGACACATCTTTTAATTTAAAGATAATGCTCTTTAGTCTTGCCTTCCCTTCCCCCCAAACTATCCTATAAAAAAGACTGTTCCTTCTTCTAAATTCTTACCATCATAAAAATAATAATAGCTAATAGTGTTAGAACACTCACTGTTAGGGAGGCTTTTTAATATATTCACCCAGGCTAATTTCATTAACCATCACAAGACCCCAGTAAGGAAGCTACTATTATCTGTATTTTATGGACAAGAGGACTGAAGTTTAGAAATATAAAGTGCTCTGTTCAAAGTCAAACATCTAGAAGGAAGCAGATTCTGGATTTGAACTCCCACCTTCAGAATTTATATCACTAATGAATTTGTCCTTGTTTCAACTCTCTAGTTCCTATTTATGAGAATTTTAATGTGGTAAGTCCTGCATCAAACGTCTCCTATCACTTTGCTGGTCTCCCCGACCTCATGTCTCTGTGTGTGTCCGTAAAGTCTAAGGATGCCTTCTACAAGGAGAGATTTCCTGTAAATTGTAGAAAGAACTCCCCATTTTTACTCTGAAAGGAGAGACACAAGTGAACCAGAAAGAAGAATATTCCTGCAATGAATGTTCTCTTAAATTTACTGGGAGGGGGTCTCATTGTCCCACTTCTCCAACCTGAGGACACGGGAGCGCTTAGGATCCAGAAGGTGCTCAGGTTGTATTAAATAGTGTTGAGGTGGTTCCATCCACCTGTTTACAACTGCATTCCCCATAGCAGATCCTTGGTCAGCTTTCATGGTTTTAAGTCTCTGTATCTTCTGCAGGGCCTAATAGCCATATACATCTGATCTTTAAAAAAAATACGGTACATAATCCCCATGGCAGTCATTAAATACCATTTTTAATCAATCATGTCCAGTTCTTTTAATTAATCCCAGGGGAATTTTAATTGATGTGTATTACTTTTTCAGGACAACACCACGCATGATTTTCTGATGCTTCATTTGAACCAAAAGTGAGTTCTAATCCCCAAAAGATGTTTGATAATAGTTTAAGTCACTGTGAACTCAATTATGGGATTAGAAATTAGATTTAAAAGTAGCCAAAGGGTAAATGTAAAGGGTTCTAGCATTTGTCGAAAAAACTATCTAAGGTTTTCATTTTTTACCCCAGAAATGTTTTTAAAATGGTTTCCTAAGATGTTAAAAAAAGAAAACTTGGTATGGTTTGGGATCCTTTACTTTTATTACCTGGCTGTCTGAGTCACCTAGGAAATTGATTAAACTTGCTTTTTTGTTTTAACTATCTCCTAAATGAAATACTTCATTTATCACAGGCTCCTTTATTGACTAAAAAAAATTTTTTTAAAGTTTTTCCTAAAGAAACAAAGTACTTCAGGGGGTTGGCACTGTATATTTTAGCATTTGACTATAAAGTCATCAATAAGATATTTTCTAGAGTCACTTGAATAAATTTAGAGTACTTTTTTTTTAGTGTAGTTTTTTGAAATGGTAATCTAAAATTAAATAAATTTGAAAGACCTTAATTCAAGGGAAATTTGTTTTTAGTGAAATGCCCCCTACAGAGCATCTACTGGTGGAAAGTTCCACATGTCAAACACAGAGCTAACAAAGAGTAGGGTGCCAAATCCCTGTCTTCTGATCATCTTTTAGAACAAAAATGTCAACCAAGCATTTGCATTTTGTAACTCTGGAAAGCAGGGACTACTTAAAGTGTTTTATTGTTGCTTTAAATGCTACTGTTATCTGATATTTATGGTATTATGTAATCATAAATATCAGATACTAAACACAAAGTTTGCCATGGCTGCAAGGCAGGTGATGGGTCTGGAAAAAAATTTAAAAACTCATCAGGGCTCTATCTATGCTGTTTGAGTCTATTAAAATGAACTCAATATAATATCAAACTAAAAATAGAAGCCCAGTCTTCTAGGAGAGGGGAAGAAGATTCTTTAGAAAATCTTCAGCCTAACAACATTTGGTATCTAAAATTGACCTGATACTTCCCCTCACCCAGTACCATGCACTGTAAATCTCCTACCTTGGATAGCCCTGAGAATCACTGCAAAACCTTGGAATTGTAGGTATAATCTGAGAGTTATAAGGTGGAAATGTAGAGGAACCGATCCTAACAGAAACTGTTTGCCTTCTTGACCTCTCTCATATCTGAAATTCCTCTGATGGAGGCTTATCTAGTTTAATAGGTGTAGTTTTAAAAATAAAAACCTCCTGCCCTTTAATCTTCAGAAAAGAAATTTGCCAACTCACGATCAGGATATTGGAGTTTGCATGAGAGGGTGCTGCAGGGAGGGTGGTGCGGGAGGGGTGGCAGGGAAGACATCAAATAAAATCTCTGCCTGTTCCAAAGCGTGCCTAGAACTGACCTTTCACCAAGCTAGGGAGGACATTCCACAGTACTGCATAATTTAGTTATACTACATATGAATTAGGCTTCTGACACCTGTCCCGAAGTTAACCACATTTATAACATCGTATTATTGGGAAAAAATGTTTTCTCCCATCTTTCCTTTCTTCTTTCACCCTCACCTCTGCCATTCTGCATATCTTGGTGATAATACTGTGAAGAAGAATATAAAGTTGAAGGAAAGTTTCCGGCACATTCAGAAAAAATGAAATGACCACCACTTCATACATCCTTGTGGTATACACTAAGCGTGCTATATATTTACATATGAAACTTCATGCTTGTCACCCACAAATATAAAATGTGCCACAATATAATTGTGCCACTCATTCTATGATTATAAGACTTATCAAAAGTAGTAATTCCTAGTACACAAAAGAGAGCAAAGGCTAGGAATAGGACACACATTTAAGTTAAATGACAAACTTTTTTTCCCAATTCTTTTAGAATATTTCTGGGTCTGTAAATGTAGTCAGATTTGGAGATACTATCAAGAATATGAATTTCAGTCTCTTTGGAGACGTCCAATGCCGAACAAGGCCATATGCAGTCAAGGAAAGGGACGCATGGCAAGAGCAAGAGTCAAGATGGGAGGAAGGCTTATGAAGTAGGTTCATGAGGCAGGACCTGGCAGGGAAAAGGGAAACAGAGAGTCAGAGAGGGAGACATCATAGTTGGAAGTCTCACTAATTGGAGAAGGTTCAGAATTCAAGTGGATTGGCAAGGGGTCAAGTGTCATGGCGATTTAGAGGTCTAAACCAGGTGGGAGGGAACGCAGTTGTAGTATAGAAACTTGGATTGGATTTGGGCGTTCTTGATGATTGGAGAGAAAAGAACATTTCAGGACAGGAGAGCAGAAAATCACTGCAGAATCTGGAAGAAGTGTGTGTGTTCACCTAATTAGTAGAAGATGGTTGCCAAGCCAGGGGCTTTCTTCGTTCTCGCCTGATATTAAATACTTTCCTGGAAATAGCAGATAAAGACTAAGAGGACCGGGAATTTTTGCATGGACTGAAATAAAGTTCCTGAACAGGAGCTTGTCATGAGAACAGGAAACACTGTTCTCCAATAAGCATGACTGCAAGAGCTGGGAGTGAGGTCTAAACGTTAAAATGCAGGCATATATCCAGAACATACACGCTCTCCTGTTGTCACTCTATAGAACTTCTTTTACCCTGCAAAGTAGGGCTCAGGTGTCACTTCTGAGAATATTTTCTAACCTCGTCGACAGAGATAATCATGCCTTTCTTTTTATTACTTGCCCACTTCATTCATATCACTGTTATTGCACTTAACGGGGCAGCAACATAACGATCTGTGGGCGTTGCTGCCTCCTTTATTAACACAGTAAGCTCAGGGGCGCCTGGGTGGCTCAGGGGGTTGAGCATCTGCTTTTGGCTCAGGTCATGATCTCAGGGTCCTGACATCGAACACTGGGTCCAGCTCCATGCTCAGTGGGGAGTCTGCTTCTCTCCTTCCCTCTGACCCTCCCCCTGCTCCTGCTCTCTCTTTCTCTCAAATAAATAAATAAGATCTTAAAAAAAAAAAAGCCAGTAAACTCAGGACATATCTAACATTTCCCCACTCTTCAGTGTTCATGGCAATGAAAACCCATGATACCTTCCTCCTGAAGGCTCTCTGAGGGTCTTGATATTAAAAATGTGGCAGCTCCTTGCCAGTTGTCTCACTCCTGGGATTGGCAGGGGTGGACTTCTCCCAAGGAAGATCACTGAGAATAATGCTACTATTTTTAAAAAAAGATTTTGTTTATTCATTTGAGACAGAGATATACAGAGAGAGAGGGAGAGAGAACAGGAGCAGGGGGAGTGGCAGAGGGAGAGGGAGAAGCAGACTCCCTCCTGAGCTGGGAGCCTGACGCGGGGCTTGATCCCAGGACCTGGAGATCCTGACATGAGCCAAAGGCAGATGCCCAACCATCTCAGCCACCCAGCCGCCCCAATGTTACTGTTTTGATATCTTTCAAATGTTGCCCTACTAGGAGTACTATCCTATCTAGGAGAGATTGATGTTAGGCATAGTGAAAAAGAAAAGTGAGCACTAATATGGGAAGCAAGTAATCTTAGTTCTATTTCGGCTCTGCTACCTGTAGTTTGAGCTATGCTGGGCGAGTTACTGCACATGCCTGGGATTTGGTTTTGCCATCCGTGAAATGAGAATGTTTCAAGGCTTCAAGGTATACTTTAAAGTCTTCTGTGGGGCCCCCTGCGTGGCTCAGCTGGTTAAGCATCTGTCTTCCGCTCGGGTCGTGATCCCAGGGTCCTGGGATCGAGTCCCGCATCAGGATCCCTGCTCAGCTCGGAGTCCGCTTCTCCCTTTCCCTCTGCCTGCAGCTCCCCCTGCTTGTGCACTCTCTGTCAAATAAATAAATAAAATTGAAAAAAAAAAAAAACATCTTCTGCTTTCCCCATAGGCAGACACATACTATCAAAGTGCAGCTATCAAATTCCTCAGAAATAATCCCGGGGAACCTTCACTTTGGGTCAAATCCCTTATTTCCTTTGTTTTGACTTTGCAGACCCAAATGTGGGAGGAGGACCGATAATGCCTGGATTGTGGAGCTCTTCAAATGGCGCACAGGGTCCTGCTTGAGCTCCTGGTGATGGGATTCTATGAAACTCTACCATTTGGTCCCTTCAAGCATGAGACTGGCCCTGCTGGCCACCTGTGAGGGGAGGTGGGGGCATGATTATCTTTAAATTCATCTTTTAGTGCTTCTTTCCCCATCTCTTAATAGTCTGGGAATCAGCAAAAGCTTAGACAGGACATAGAGGTTCATGCTGGCTCTCACATGATGATCTCCTAAAACCTTTCTCAGCAAGCTTGCTGTGGTTTCAGGCACGCTACCTAGCCACACGACTCAGAGGGGATCCACAGAGACATGCCTGGAAGCCTCCACAGGCCCTGAACAGGAGGTGTTGAAAACCTAAATCTGGGGATTGGCAGTGGGTTAGAAGCATGCAGGTGGATACAGAGACCGTTTGAAGGAAAGACCAAGACATTTACTGACTCACTGGAGAGCCTGGATGAAGGGAAGTGCTGAGTATAAGATGACTGCCACCTTTCAGAGTTGCGCTGTCCTGCCACGGGGCTTTGCTGCCCACTCCTGTCCCCTGGGTTCGGGATTCCCTACACTCGGGTGACCCGCCAACAGGGTCCGAGAGAAAAGTGGCAGATGAGGGATGTTTTCAGAGAGGAGTTATGAATATGCTGATGATGGATGGTGGGAGAGTTGGCAACATCTATCTCTGAGGTCAGGAGAGAAGTGAGGACTACAAACACAAGCTAGATGACGGCCAGCTTCCGAGAAAGGAAGGACAGAAACAGCAGGTCTGTGCCCAGCGGTGAAGTGTGGAAAAAGCACTTTTTTTTGATATGGGAATATCCAGAACAATTTTAAAAAGATCTGATTATCCGTAGCATCAAATATGAAGAATTGTTTTAAAAAATGAGGATGGTTGGGTTTCACAGGAAATAAGTAATGTTTTTAGAATCATCTTTTTTTTTTTAAGATTTTATTTTATTTTTGAGAGAGAGAGAGCACGAGCAGGGGGAAGGGTCAGAGGGAGAAGCAGACTCCCCGTTGAACGGGGAGCCTGATGTGGGGCTCGATCCTAGGACTCCAGGATCATGACCTGAGCTGAAGGCAGATGCTTAACAGACTAAGCCATCCAGGTGCCCCTAGAAGCATCTTTTGTCTTGGTCTCTTTGTCTTAATCTGTTTTTTTTCTTTTCTTATTTATTTATTTATTTATTTGAGAGAGAATGAGAGAGAGCACATGGCGGGGAGGGTCAGAGGGAGAAGCAGACTCCCCGCTGAGCAGGGAGCCCGATGTGGGACTGGATCCCAGGACTCCAGGATCATGACCTGAGCCGGAGGCAGCCGCTTAACCAACTGAGCCACCCAGGCGCCCAACCTGTTGTTTCTATTTGTCTCCCAGCCTATTTTTTTTTTCTTCCATTTCTGCTTTTCTCCCTCTTCTTTAAAATCTTTTTTATTTTGGTGTAATAGACACAACAAAATTCACCATTTTAACTATTTTAAATTGTACAACTTAGTGGCAGTAGCTACATTCATCATGGGCAACTATCATCACCATGGCGTGCCAGAATATTTTTATCACCCCCAAAAGTAACTCCACCTCCATGAAGCAAAAACCAGAAGGAGTCACTCTCCATTTCCCCCACCTCCACAGCCCCTGGCAATTACTAATCTGCTCTCTGTCTCAGTGCATTTGCCTATTCTGGATATTTTATGTCCTTGGAATCATACACTATGTGGTCTTTTCTGGCTTATTTTACTTAGCACAAT
>NC_138372.1:114180716-114204812 GCF_054177405.1 Leptonychotes weddellii | reverse complement strand
ATTTTTATCACCCCCAAAAGTAACTCCACCTCCATGAAGCAAAAACCAGAAGGAGTCACTCTCCATTTCCCCCACCTCCACAGCCCCTGGCAATTACTAATCTGCTCTCTGTCTCAGTGCATTTGCCTATTCTGGATATTTTATGTCCTTGGAATCATACACTATGTGGTCTTTTCTGGCTTATTTTACTTAGCACAATGTTTTCAAGATTCATCCATGATGTAGTATATATTAATACCTCATTCCTTTTCAGGGCCAATTCATATTGTGTTTTATGGAGATACCGTATTTCATTTGTCCATTCAATAAATTGGTGGACATTTGGGTTGTTTTCACCTTTTGGCTGTTATGCATAACGCTGCTCTGAATATTTGTATACAAGTTTTTGTGCCTATGTCTCTTGTTTACCTAGGAGTGGCATTGCTGGGTTGTATGCTAATCCTATGTGTAATTTATTAAGGAACAATCAAACTGCCTTCCGTAGTGGCTGCACCACTTGGTATTCTTGCCAGCAGTGTATGAGGGTTCCAGTTTTTCTGTATCCTCACCAATGCTTGTTATTTCTGTTTTGTTTTGTTTTTTGATTCCAGGAACTCTAGTGGGTGTGAAGTGTTGTGTCAACGTGGTTTTGATTTGCATTTCTGTGATACCTAATGACATTGAGCATCTTTTCACATGTTTGTTGGACAATTAGAGACATAGACAATGGAGACATAGACATGGGGAAATGTCTATTCATGTCTTTTGCCCATTTTTAAATAGGGTTGTTTGATTTTTTGTTGTTGAGTTATAAAGTTCTTTACATATTCAGGATACTAGACTCTTCCCCCCGCCGCCAACCTCAAACTAGGCTCTGAAGGAAAAGTGAAATTTCACTTGGTAAAGAGTCAGAGAAGATCTTTCTGGTCAGAATGCAGTGCACGGACCTGCTGTTTTAGTCTGCTCAGACCACCATAACAAAATACTGTAGACTGAGTAGCTTAAACAACAGAAATTTATTTTCTCATGGTTTAGGGGGCTGGAAGTTTGAGCACACAGTGCCAACATGGTCAAGTTCTGATGAGAGCTTTCTTCCTGGTTTCCAGATGGCCACCTTTTCTCTGTGTCTTCCCTTGGCAGAGAGAAAGAGAGAATGAGCATGCAAGAAAGAGAGTTCTGGTATCCTTTTCTTATAAGGGCACTAATCCTGTCGCGAGGGTTATCATCTCTCTGAGCCTTCCTCTAAACCTAATTACCTCCCAAAGGTCCCATCTCCAAATACCGTCGCATTAGAGCTTCAACACATGAATTTGGGGACACACAAACATTCCATTCCTAGACCTGTGAAGGCTCTGTTGGGGGAAGGGACATGGTAAGTGAAGCACTGATGGTACTGTCTCCTATGGGATCCCTGGAAGCCCTGAGGAGGCTGGGCCTGTGAGGCTGGTGCAGCAGCTGGGGAGCCAGATCGTGAAGACCAACACTTCTCAATCTTAATGTGCCTAGGAGTCACCCGCGATCTTGTAAAAATGCCGATTTTGATTCAGTAGGTCTAGGAAGAGGTAGAGATTCGGCGTTTCCAAGTTCCCAGGTGATACTGATAGAGCAGCAAGGGCATAAGGCCCCAAAGAGCCTGCTAAGTTATTGAATTGTTTAAAAAAAGGAGAGTAGTGAGATAAACTGTGAGTGTTTTAAGGATCACTCTAGTTGTTCAGTGGAATATATATTAGAACGGGGAAAGAGGTAATAGTTGAATTAATAATGGTGAGGTAAATAAGGTCTGTATATTCATATGACAGAATGTTCTATAAACGTAAACAACAATGTTTATGAAGACATTTTCCTGACATGGGGAAGTGTTTGTGAAATAATACTAAATAAAAAGGCAAAAATCAAAATTATACTCGCAAGTTGGTTTCAACACGTGTAAGGGAAGGCAAATGTACCCAGTTGTTAACAGTGCCTCTCTGGAGTTTGGATGATGGGTGATTTTTATTCTTTATTTACGTTTTTTTCTGTATCGTTTTCTACCATTCTCACAATGATATTTTATTTGTTTCAATTGCTTTCTAAACAACAATCGCATATTATTCAAGTTATCAAAGACTGGAACATTTCTCTCCAAGAATCTTGAACAAACCTCTACAGTGCTGTAGCTCTCATACAGTAAATAGGAATGCTGGAAGAATTCATTTCCTAGCTCTTCTTAAGGTGCCATGCTGTTGCTGGTTGTCAATTTCACACATGCTATTTCTATCCATTCAGAGCTGACAGCTTAGATTTTCCCCTCCATTGTAATAGCTGTTCTCTCTTCTGGCTTCCCCAGGCTTGCATTTGGTAACCTTTGCCCTTTTATTTGGTACAAGCCAAAATGCCATCTTTGGAAAACTAATGTACCAGAGAAAATGGTAGCACGAAGCCACATAACCTACTGTTCTTTTCCTTTCTGTTTGTAAAGGTTATTATTAGAGCTTATTTTAGAGAATTTCAAATCCATTCAAAGTATCATGGGTTTAAATTTTTCTAATGGAAGCAAAGCTTTTGATGTTTGGGTTTAGAAAGCTGCCTAGCCTCTTTAGAGTTCAAATTTTCATACATTGGCACAATTGATCAAAGACTTTATTTTAAGACAGAGAGAAAAGGCAATTTACCTGTAGTTGTTTTGTATTCTCAACATTATTATACTTCCCCCCCTTTTTTTTTTTTCCTGAACCATCTCCCTGTTTGAAGATCTACTTTTTTACTAACATATATTGGCTTTACCTTCTTTTTGATCAGCCTGAGAAACCATCTGGAAACAATTGAGAGTGACGTCACAAATCCAGCATTATGATTTCAATATAGGATCAAAGAATAGGAAATCGAGGAATGGAGAAGCTTGATTTAACCTTTAAGCATGAATATCTAACAGGGTAGAAAGAGGCAAGAAAACATGATAAAATGAAAGGATTATTGATGGGCATTAAAATAAGGGCACTTGGTTTGCCTCAGGTTCAACTTAGTTAATATATTGGCACCCCTTTTTATATTTATTGTGGCAAAAAGAGAAAAAAACAATCATCCAGAGTAAGTCTGACAAGTGATGCCACAGTTAAAAAGACTTTGTAGTCTTGGGCTTGGCAGAGTGTCCTGAAGCTAAATTCAGACAACTACAGAAAACTCTTAAACTGGGGCTAAAGGTCATAAGCAAGGACAACAGACCTGGAATTTGGAGGAATTCATACGCTACTGAAGAATTCCTAGACTGCTCAAGAAAATAACAGATTGACCAGTCACCAGAGAAAACTAAAACTAAAACTAAAATTAAAACTAAAACTAAACTAAAACTAAAACTAAAACTAAAACTAAAACTAAAACTAAAACTAAAACTAAAACTAAAACTAAAACTAAAACTAAAACTAAAACTAAAACCAAGCAACCCCTACAGAGTAAGCAAATGATTAGAAGGGGAGATTAAGGATTCCAAAAGGGTGGAATCTAGAATCTAATGTGAATGACCCTGAAATTACCGCTAACCTAGAAAGTCTCTAGAAACTGAGCTCTCAGAACCTGAGTGACAGTTTGCTTTTAAGAATATTAGCTCATTCTGGAGAGAAATGTATGTTTCTGGCTGACCAGAACAGTTGATCTCCTATGTACAAATTTCAGTCAGAAGCTAAAGGAGGTGATGAATATCAGGGAGGTGATGGGTCTGGCAGGATGGGATGTCAGGATTTTTCTTTAGAGAAATCAGTGAGCAGCAGCTCTAAAATTCTTTTTCTGCTACTTAAATCAACAGTCCTGCATTTTCCAGGACCATTCCCCAATACACTGTATTTGTATATCTTTTTAATATCACATTGAACACAAAGGTGATTTATTTAAAACATCCTTGAATGCTATTTAATTTTAATATCTATTTAATATCTTTGCAAAATATCTTTATATCACTAAATTTAGTCATTCCTTAAAAAAAAAATCATTAATGGGATTGTATGTCCCAATTTAGGCTTGAAAAATTATGGCCACTGTACTAGTTTGTAAACTCCCTTTGTCCACCAAGCTTTGCCCAAAGATATTTTCCTCTAAATTGGTTGTTGTTACTCTGGTCACCATAGAAGTTATTCAAATATTATATTGAAGGCATTCTTATCTAATATATTTAATTTCTAACCCTTGATTTTCTTCTTACTCTACCTTATTTAACTACAGTATTCTCCAAGTGAAGCACCAATAGAATCTTGTCTTTTTAAGTAAAAATACAAGTGGTCATACTATGGAAAAACTATTTAGAAGGAACATACATAAAACCACATTCTGCTGTCCTTAATTTAATGGGAGAATATTTTAAACACCAGGAAAGACAAATAAATGTCTTAGGTGCCACATTCCCACACCAACAAAAGTTCATAAGCAGATCACTGCAATCTTCTTTTGAACCTGATAAAGGCTTCAGAATCCTTTTTAATAGACTATTCCAGGGGCCACTAACAACTGATTGGAGTTTGCACCTGAGTGAAAAAAGCATTCGCCTATCTGGCTTTAGATGAAGAACATTTCACTTCCGTTAAGTTTTGGGGAAGGGTATATGTGATTTTATTTAAAGATGTATTTATTTATTTATTTTGGGGGGGGCGGGCAGAGGCAGAGGGAGAGAGAATCTCAAGCAGACTCCCCGCTGAGCACGGAGCCCGACGGGAGGCTCCATCCCAGGACCCTAAGATCACGACCTGAGCTGAAATCCAGAGTCCCACACATTATCAACTGAGCCACCCAGGTGCTAGTGTGATTTTATTTAGAAATGGAATGAGTTCATATTTTTGTTTAAGCGCAATAAAAGAGAAGACATCCTTAATTTACAAATGTTCCATTTGTAGGTTGTTTAAAACCAATAAGCTATGAAAACAATAGTTGGGTGTGGGAAGACTAGGAAAGAAGGAAAGTAGGCAGAGTATGTTTTACCACCTATTCACCCCCTTAGAGTATCTATCTACCCAGGTAATTCAGAGTTAAATCCAGTCTATATTAAGTTAACATTTATATATGAATCCAAGAGAAATGAAAACATATGTCTGTACAAAAACTTGTATACAAATGTTCAGAGCAGCCTCATGCATAAGAGCCCAAGGTAGAAACCATCCAAATGCCCATCAACCAATGAATGGACAAATAAAATGTGGTATATCCATACAATCCTGTAATATTAATTGGCTCTAAAAAGGAATGGAGTACTGACATGTGCTGCAATATGGTTGAACCTTGAAAACATTATGCTAAGTGAAATAAACCAGTCACAAAAGACCGTATATTGCATGATTCCATTTATAAAAAATATCTGAAACACTTAAATCCATAGAGATAGAAAGTAGATTAGTGGTTGCCAGAAGCTGGGGAAGGGGGAGTGGGTGACTGCTAATGGGTATGTGGTTTCCTTTGTGGGTGATGAAAGTGTGCTAAAATTATTGTGATGAGGGCTGCGCGACTCTGTGAATATATCGAATATCTTTAAGGTGTACATTTTAAGAGGGTGAGGTGTACAGTATGTGGATTATATTTCAATAAATACATTGTTATTTTAAAAAATTCTGTTTGAAAAAAAGATGCAGAGAACAAAATGGTGACTCATTCAACTTTTAGGTAAGTTTCTAAGGAGCTTCCTACGACAAAAGCAAATTTGTCTAAAAATGTCTGTAAGTCAACGTTAGTCAGGAATATATCTTTGGTGTCTTCTGTAAGGACAAAAAAAAAATCATTTCAGAGAGAATAGAGACAAAGAAAAAGAATATCAACAATTGAATTTTGTAATAGGGTAGGTGGCAAATCAAAACTTTCACTCTAAGTAATTAAGGGGAGGGGTGCCTGGGTGGCTCGGTCAGTTGAGCATCTGACTCTTGATCTCAGCTCAGGTCTTGATCTCAGGGTCATGAGTTCAAGCCCTGTGTTGGGCTCCACACTGGCCATGGAGTGTAGGTTAAAAAAAAAAAAAAAAAAAAAAAAAGCTGGGGGGGGGATAGTCAAACAAATCTGTACCAAGTGTTCTTAGGTTTTCCCTAGAGATAAATGAAAATAAACCTGGTTTGAGGACTCTGACCATTTACATTTGTGCTTCACTAAATTTAAATTTTCTAAATACTCGATTGTAATTTCTAATGACAAAATTTTCTACCAAAGGACCAATCCAAGTAATTTACGAGCTTGTAAAGCAATGGTCACCTCCCCTCTCCCTTGCAGACACACAAATATCTAATAAAACCTAATGTTGAGGCCTCCTACTTCTGTTTTAGAATGTATCTTTGTCTTGCAAACCTACCCTAGAGATTCATTTTAACCTGATTTTATGATATGTGTGTAGCAGATAACTGCAAATCATCTATCTATTCATCAATGTGAAGTTCCTGAAGATTCTTTTATAATTCTTATCACTAGGTTTTTTTTTTCTTCTTTAAAGATTTTATTTATTTATTTGACAGAGAGAGACACAGGGAGAGAGGGAACACAAGCAAGGGGAGTGGGACAGGGAGAAGCAGGCTTCCTGCTGAGCAGGGAGCCCGATGCGGGGCTCGATCCCAGGACCCCCAGATCACGACCTGAGCCAAAGACAGACGCTTAACGGGGGAGCCACCCAGGCGCCCCTCTTATCACTAGTTTTGTTCTAATTATTAGGCACAGTGAAACGTCTTACCCGTGGTGGTTGAATAAAAAAAACCACACCACACCTCCTCAAACACAAACTAAGTTTCTCCCAATCAGCAGATGAATGCAAACATTGAGAAACACAGAGCTAACAGCCTAGTTTTACTGTCACTTTTCTCAAGAAAACTAGAGGTGGGGGTAAGGCGGGGAGGAGCTCCACGCCTGGTTGCCACGTCTGGTGTGCTATTAACTCCCGATAACCGAGGAAAGCGGATCTCTGGCTTCTACTTCTGCAGGCAGCATGTGTGAAATCACTCAGCCTTAAGAATCTTGCCGCTGGACTTTCCGCCTAGCTTCTCCCCCGGATGAAGGTGTGTGCGTGTAGCAGCTCACAGAGCTGCGTAGATAACTTCTTATTCCCAAAGCAAGGAGAAAGGAGGCATGAGGGGCTCCAAGTGCGGGATGTGTGTGTGCCTGACGTCAAAGGTAGGGAATAAGCTGGAATGAGAATGCAGGTAGCTGTATTTGAGGAACAGTTTTTTTAAGATTTACTTATTTATTTGAGAGAGGAGGAGAGAGAGAGAGAGAGAGAGCACGAGCAGGGGGAGGGGCACAGGGAGAGGGAGGGACGCAGACTCCCGCTGGGTGGGGAGCCTGTAGCGGGGCTCGATCCCAGGACCTGGGTGAAATCAAGAGTGGGACGCTTAACCACCCAGGCACCCTGAAGAACAGTTTTAAGAGAAATTGTGGAAGATTTCAGCAAAGTGAAGAAAGATCAACAAGAACAGATGATTTCCTGTGGACTATCCAGGCCAGGTAAGCTCTGCCGTCAAGTTGGTTGCTTGCACATTTTCTGCCTACAGTTTCTTTTCTTTTTTTTAATTTATTTAATTTTAATTTAATTTATTTATATAAACTCAGCTCCAGTGCCATCCAGAGCCCAAGCTTTACTTCCGTAAGGGCGGGGAGGAGAAAGTTGCCGGGCAGGTAACAGGTGGTAGGAGCGAGAAGGGAAATGGCACTTCTGACAGAGATGACAAAGTGAGCTGCTCCTTCATTTTTCATTGTAAAGTACACCTAATGTAACATTGACCACGTGCACAGTTCAGTGGCATGAAGTATATTCATAATGTTAGGCAATCTCATTGTTAATCTTAGAAAAATTTCATCACCCCTAAAGGAAAGCCTGAGTGCATTCAGCAGTCACTCCCCACCCCCTTCCCCCCAGTCCCTGGCATCACCCATCTGATTTCTGGCTCTAGGGAAGCTTGTACATGAATGTTCATAGTAACTAAAAGCTAAAAGCAGCCCAAATGTCCATCAACAGATGAATGGATAGATAATATGTAGTATATCCATACAACGGAATACTATTTGGCCATAAAAAGGAACAGAGTGCTGATACGTGCGGATGAACCTTGAAACATTGAACTTTCCATTTCTGTCCCCCTGATAGGGGAGTGGCAGAATATTACACAAGGGTTCACAGAGCTGGGCTCTCGGAAGGGTTTCTTCTCCACCCTAAGGCGCCAGTGAGGTAATCCACGTAACACCAAGCAGGATGGCAAATGCTCTAGTTGTAAAACCTTACTTCTGCGGGGGTTCAGTTTAAGAAATTGAATTGTTCTTTTAGAATGCTTTAAAGATGCCTAAAAGCAGACAGTGAATAATTTAGAGATTAGAGGGCATTGGGAAAAATAAGTCGAGAAGGGTGGAATTATCAAACAGCCTACCCTTCCTTCCTTCATTTTTATGACTCACTTTCCCGTTCTACCTCTCCTCTCCTCCCTGCCCATTCCCCACCCAACTCCCTCCTATACACCTACCCTCCTGGGCTCTTCTCATTTCTCTGAACCTGTTTTGTGACCTGTTCCCTCACCGATGCTTATATACACCTTGTGTACCCAGTACCTAGCCAGTGTCTTTATAGTTGGCGCTCAGTAATCGCAGTTGAGTGAATGAAAGACTGAGTGAACGGGTAATGCCAGTGTTCTGTAATTCAATGGAACGGACAAACATTGAAGCTGGTCTCACCTCCTGAAAGTCACTTTCTCCAAACTCCAGATTCCTAAGCTGCGATGACTCTCTGAATTTTTACATCCATGCTTACCTTTCTCCTCCTTATATTTTGTACCTCATGAGTGTAACGACCTTATCCTTATTCACACGTGAATAGTGTGATTCACGTGTGAATAGAATGATCCGAACAAAGATGCACTCCATAACACACACTATACTGAATTACGTTACAAGTCTACGTATCTTGTAGATTTTTTTTAAAGATTATTTATTTATTTATTTATTTGAGAGAGAGAGAGAGAGAGAGAAACAGCATGAGAGGGGAGAGGGTCAGAGGGAGAAGCAGGCTCCCCGCTGAGCAGGGAGCCCGATGTGGGACTCGATCCCGGGACTCCGGGATTATGATGTGAGCTGAAGGCAGTCGCTTAACCAACTGAGCCACCCAGGCACCCCTACGTATCTTGTAGATTTAAATTTAGATTTAATTTAAGTAAAACCCTACATCATCTCTCTTTCAGACTAGATAAAGTAACTCTGTGAAGCTTTGTGAGACACTCTCAGGCAGGTGAATCCCTGTCCTGTACTCTAATACCAATTTCTCTGCTCTTTTCTACAGAAGCCAAAGATTTTTGGTTTAGTGTTCCCCTGAGGTATTGTGAAAACCTTTAAGACAAAGACGCTTCAATAGATATTTATTGACTGAATAAATAAATGGGCGAATTGTACTAATTCTTTAATAAACTTTGATGAAGAAAATGTTCCTTTAATGAAGGTAGGAGAGCCTCTATCAATGATAAAAAGATTTCATGATGAAATAAATTATGGAAGTAAGCTCTGAAGAAGTGCTCTTTATCTCATTTGGGAAATCACAATTTTAAAATGTAGTTTACTAAGCCTATTTTCATAAAAGTGATTTTTATTTTCTCTTATTTTTATCACAATGGTGTATACATATAAAGAGCTAGATAGTTGTATGAGTTATCTTCTAAGAATTAGCAATTCTCTCTGTCCTCCCCCAGATTTCTCTTCTCTTTCTTTTGGCTGATTTTAAAATTGATCCCCACATCTCTAAAGTCCATGATATTCTTGCTAGTTCTGACTTTCAACTTAGGTGTTATCTGCCTCTCCCTATAGAAGATGAAGATGTAGCTCTCCTTTATCTACCTCCGCTGTCCCAACACACATAGATTCTTTACATTGCTTCATCCTCCTGACATGGTGGGTTCAAAATTTTGATTACATCAATATTCAGTGTTTATAGTATCGTGGTGATATCAAGGTAAATGCTAATCATAGCTGAGCCATGTACTAAGTAATTCTTACTTTTCCTGTCAGCATGGTTTTGTTTTCTCTGAAGATAATGATCTTGTTTTCATTTGCTTCATTTTTTTGCAGGGGGGATCCTTGTCAATAATTTTACTCCAATGCCAGTCATTTTTTTTTAGAGATTATTTATTTATTTATTTGACAGAGAGAGATACAGTGGGAGAGGGAACACAAGCAGGGGGAGTGGGAGAGGGAGAAGCAGGCTTCCCACCGAGCAGGGAGCCCAATGAGGGCCTCGATCCCAGGACCCTGAGATCATGACCTGAGCTGAAGGCAGGCGCTTAACGACTGAGCCCCCCAGGCGCCCCCCAATGCCAGTCATTTGTCTAAATTTCATGATATGTGGTATTAATAACCTGAATCTCTACAAGACTCAGTGACACAGGAAAGGCACGAGGGTATGAAGTTAGTCCTGAAGACCTTCGAGCTGATCAGCAGTTCTCTCATTTTTATCTTCTTGATGAAATCCCTGCCAGAACCTTCTGAGCTGAGTATATGTGGCCTGCTTGACTTGTGTGCAGGTCAGAGCTTATATCCTGAGTATCCCTCTTCATCTCTTGGGATTCCTGCCCCTCTCTTCAGTGTGGGGGTCTCCTTTTTCCTGTATTCCATTTCTTCCTTTTTTTTAGTTTACACCCTCATTTTTTTGGAGTGTATCCTCCAGTAGATTTCAGAGAAAGGGTGCAAACAAGGTAAAATTTTTAAGACCTCATTTGCCTGAAAAAGTCTTTATTAGCTCTCTGACTTGATCTGTAGTTTGGCTGGGGGTGGTGTTCTAGTTAGGAAATCCTTTTCTTTAGAAGTTTGAAGGAATTGTTCCATTATAATTTTTTTTTTTTGCTGCATTCTACTTTATTTTTCAGCCTTATTGATGTATAATTGACTAATAAAAATTATAATAAAGTATACAGTGTGATGATTTGATATATACATACATTGTGAAACAACTCCCATCATTGAGTTAATTAACACATTTATCACCTCATATATATACCTTTTTGTGGGTAATAACACTTAAGTTTTAATATTTTAGCAAATTTCTATTATAGAATACAGTATTAAGACAAATGCTACATGATCACACTCATATGTGGAATCCAAAAAATCTGAACTTGTAGATACAGAGACTAGATTGGTGGTTGCCAGATGTGAAGGGGGAGCAAAAGGAACAAATTTCCAATTATAAGTATGTTCTGAGGATGTAGTATATAGCATGGTGATTATAGTTAACAAGACTGTATTGTATGTTTGAAATTTTGCTGAGAGTAGATCTGAAAAGTTCTCATTACAAGGAAAAATTTGTAACTATATGAGGTATTGGATGTTAACTAAACTTAAGGTAGTAATCATTTCTCAATATATACATATATCAAATCATTATGTTGTACACCTTAAACGAATACACGTTATATGTCAATTATGTCTTAATAAAATTGGGAGAAAAAAAAGAATACAGTATTATCAGTTTTAGTCACTATGTTATACATTAGATCCTCAGACCTTATTCATTTTACAGTTGAAAGTCTATATCCTTTTACCAGTCTCTCCCTATTTTCCTATCTCTCAGGCCCTGGTAACCACCCTTCTAGTCTCTGTTTTTATGAGATCACTTTTTTGTTTTTGTTCTTTTTTTTTTTTTTTTTTAAAGATTCTACATGTAAGTGATACAATGCAGTAATTGTCTTCGTCTGGCTTATTTCCCTTAGCGTAATGCCCTTCAGTTTCATCCATGTTGTTGCAAATAGCAGGATTTCCTTCTTTTTAAAAGCTGAATAATATTCCATTGTGTGTATATATTTTCTTTATTCATTCATCCGCTTATGGACACTTAACTTGGCTATTATAAATAATGTTGTGTTGAACAGGAGAGTATAGATACCTTTTTGATAGAGTGATTTTGTTTCCTTTGGATATATACTCAGAAGTGGCATTGCTGGATTATATGGTTGTTCTATTTTTAATTGTTTTTTAAAATATTTATTTATTTATTTATTTTAAAGAGAGAGAGAGAGAGCAAGTATGCATATGCACTCACAAGGAGAGGGAGGGTCAGTGGGAAAGAATCTCAAGCAGGCTCTCCGTTGAGCACAGAGCCCAATGTGGGGCTTGATCTCATGACCCTGAGATCATGACCTGAGCTGAAATTAAGAGTCAGATACTTAACTGACTGAGCCACCCAGGTACCCCTCTTTAATCTATTTTGAGTTGACTTTTATGTATGGTGTAAAAAAGGGGCCCAGTTTCATTCTTTTCACATGGATATCCAGTTTTCCCAACACCATTTACTGAAGAGATGATCCTTTACCCTTTATTGTATATTCTTGGCTCCTTTGTCAAAAAATGATTTGACCATACATGCATGGATTTATTTCTGGGCTCTTTATTCTGTTCCATTGAACTATGTGTATGTTTTTATGCCAAAACCATATTGTTCTGTTTACTATAGCTTTGTAATAAGGAAGTATGATGCTTCCTGCTTTGTTCTTCTTTCTCAAGATTGCTTTGGGCATTTGGAATCTTTTGTGGTTCCATAAACATTTTAGAATTGTTTTTTCTATTTCTGTGAAAGATGCCTTTGGAATTCTGATAGACGTTACATTGAATCCATAGATTGTTTCGGATAGTATTAACATTTTGGCAATATTAATTCTTTCCTGAATTCATTTATTAGTTTTAACAGTTGTGATATTTTGATTTATAATAAGAAATATGTATTTGGCCTTTATCCCCTTGCCTGTCACAGAGCTCCTAAAACTTTTGGAATATCTTAAGTGATGAGAGAGGTAAAGGTGTGTCTTGATATTCATAACTCAACCACACCTGAGTTTATGTTAATGAGGTGACCTTTTGAAGTTTCTAAGCAAGGGGGCAGGTTGCCCGGGGAACCAACCATTTAATTGCAGAGTTGGAACTTTCAGTTTTCCCCTCCCTCTGTCTCCAGAGAGGGGAGAGCAGCTGGAGGTTGAATCAATTGCCAAAGGCCAATGATTTAATCAATCATGCCCACGTATGGAAGCCTCCATAAAAACCCAAAATGACAGGGTTCAGAGAGTTTCTGAGTTGGTGAATACATGGAGATTTGGGGAGTGTGGTATGCTCAGAAAGCAGGGAAGTTCTGCACCCCTTCCCACATACCTTTCTCTATGTGTCTCTTCCATCTGACAATTTGTTCGTTATATATTTTTTATAATAAACTGGTAATCTAGTAAGTGTACTGTTTCTCTGAAGTCTGTGAGCTGCTCTACCCAAGTAAATTGAATCCAAGAAGTGAGCCAGTTTGATCTAAAGCCAGTTAGTGGGAAGCATAGGTGACAACCTGGACTTTTTTTGGGTCTCTGAAGTGGGTGCATCTTGTAGACCATACATCATACCTGATGTATCTTGTCCTTTGAGGGGAAAGTAGTTATCAGAGACTACCAGAGTTGGGCCCAAAGAGCTACAAAGTCACAAAAGATGTGACAATTTGAACATCATGAGAGATAGCAAGCACAGGATGGACTAAGGCATACCAAATATGCTTGAATCCATAAATTCATATTGATATTTAGGAATCATTGGTCATCTCTGGAGGATATTGGAATTACTCATTATTTTGAAAGAAGGTAAGTAAAGGGTAAATGTGAACAATTTGTCCTCTCTTTCCTGTACAATTTATTCCTCAGAGTAACCAAGTTATTGATGAGAGACTTTTCCTTTTTACATAGAAATATTTCAGGTCATAAATCAAGAAGAAATGATATCATCAGACGATAACAATTTAGTAACCATTAATGAATCAATGGAAATAGGCAATAGTCATTAATGGCTGCTACTATCACAAAAAGAGATTCCCAGATGTGTTCCTCTTAGGGAAATACACAATCTTACCTATGAGGTATCCTTGCAAAAAATCCAGATAGTGAGAGACTCTGTGAGACTAATAATCTGCCTCCCTGCCACCTCCCTGCCACCCCCATAAACTGCAGAGATAGAGAGGAAGGGAGAGAGAGGGGAAACTTACAGATTAAGGAAGACATAAGGGACATATTGATCTATTGCAATATTCAGGTCTTATTTGGATCCCAATTCAAACAAAGAAACTAATAAACAAGAAAAATGCATCTTGAGAAAACTGGGAACTTGGAAACTCCATATTTTTTTTAGATTGTTTAGAAATATTATGTTCCTGTTAAAAAAATCATTTAGGGATACATCTTAAACATTTATGGATGAAATCATATGATGTCTAAATTTGCTTCTGTATAATTGACTGGGGAGGTTGAGGTTAAAAAATACTATTCATCAGCTGATTACTGTTCCAGGTGTGTGATGGGTTCATGGGTGTTCATTGTACTAATCTGTCTGCTTTTGTATATGTTTCCAATTTTATATTAAAAAAGTTTAAAAAATTTATAACTTAAATCTTACTTTAATCTCTATCTTTAAAATGAAAAGAACAATTTGTCAAAAATGTAATGGTTATTTTTCATTAAAATCGCCATGGAATCTCCATATGTATGCTCATATAGGATCAATGAATTTAGCAGCATGAAAGGGTTTATCCGAAGGCATTGCGTTATTAACTGAGTGGGGTGAGATGGTGGGAGGTGGAGTGTATGCATTTCTACATATTTCTATTCTATTCTATTATTTTACTTGTTTACAACAGTCACATAATACTGCTATCATCTGAAAAATATCAGATAAAGAAATTTTTAAGAATAAAAAGAACACATATAAAAAGCATAGTTTATTCTTTCTTATTTTTTGGATTAAAAATATATGTGCATTGAACTGTTCACTGCGTTTTTTTTAAATTAAAAAACCTCTAAATTTCTTTTGAATGTGATTTTTCCAGAACAATGAAATATCAGCAATCTAAATTTAGACATTGAAGTAAAAAGAAAGACACAACTATGGGCGTGTGCATATATGTATGTATATGTATGTACATATTATGAAGCTATACCACAGAAGAAGAAAATAGAGAAGAGTCCATAAAACAAGAAGTTGCAAGAACAATCAACAATGAATTTGGCAATAGGCACTCCGTGTCGCTGATTCTGAAATCTGTCCTTTTGAAAAGTTACTTTAATGAGTACAAGCCTGACCTTCATTTTCTCTGGTTGATCCACTCTGGCTATTGGAACTCTGATTAGGAAATTTCCCTTTTTCTTCACTTTCTTTTATCACCAAACACCCTGAAAATGGTAAGAGAGCAGCGTATCCTGAAGCATGGGGCTCTCCCATCACTCTGAAATTATTTCTATTCCATCTGTGTTTTTTTTTTGTAAACTCCTCCTTACAAAAGAACAATAGAAAGACCTAAATTTCTGTCTTAGCACTAAATGCGTCTCAGTGCGGCGGAAACATTTCATTTTCTAGCGATTTCAGGGTCTGTATATTCCCTGCTGTTGTAGTCTTTATCAAAATAAAAAGAAAGGAGAAAAGAACACAAGAAAGAAAAGAAGAAACCCTACATGACAAGAACATTAAACCCCAAGGGTGGTTCATTTCAATTTTGAAGTCTTTCTTCACTCCTCCAGGGACACTTATGTCAATGTCTTAATAAGGGAAGTAAAGCAGTTTATACGCCTCAAAGCACATGCACTCAAACCAGAAAATTGGTGTGAAAGGGAGGAGGCCAGCCCTGCCTTGGACCAATGGCAGCCACATAGTAAGAGGCTGCTTCTGGTGAGGACCAGATGACACAATTTGCAGAGGGCAAACTTAATGTTGTCACTATTAGGGTTGGAAGGAAAACATCTTTGAAGAAATATTTGTTTTATCCCCTTTCCCCCAAATCTTGAAATCATCTCATGCATATGTTGGAAATAATTCTACCCAAATTCATTAAATTCTATTTTTATAATGTTGAAATAATCTTGCACTGCAAATTGAAAAGACATTTCTTTTCAAAATTACCTGGAGTAATTTTGCTGTCATGAGAAATGGCTATATGAGGCATTCTATTTCAATTTCGAACATCGTGAATTATTTCTACATATAAATTAATAAATCATACAATCTGATGTATCAACAACTCGGCCCCATTTGCATTTTGATAAACATAAGAGCAAATGGAAAACTGAGAGCCATTAGTTTGTTTGAATTTTTTAATTCTCTGTAAGTAGTATTTAATGATATAGAATTTTTATTACCCCATTTTTTGCTTTATGTTATTTTTGGTTTGAGGTTCCTAGTCATGACTTGCCAAAATAAAAGCGTGAAAATAAAATGGAGAGAGTTATCCAAATTTTAAAGTGTATGTTTCCTATAAAGATACGTTTATTTTCCTTTGTTTTATTTTTTATTATGAAATTGGCCTGAATAAAAGGCCCAGAAGTTTAGGAATAACTCCTTTAGGTTCAGACTTCTATGTGGATTTCTCCTTGAGGGTCATAATTACAGTACTCACTCATTAATGTCAAGCTCTTAAAAAATAGCAACTTACATATTTTTGGATTGACAGAAGATCTTCAATGGTCCAGTTCAAATTAAACTTTGAAACCAATTCTATATATTTATGAAAGTCAACATAAATATATTAGCTTGCATTCGTTCAGTTGCAAATGACAGAAACAAACGCAAACTGGCATTAGCTTGAAATGTTAACTGACATTAACATTTTTTTCTTTTCATAACTGCGAAGTCCAGAGGTTAAACTGGCTTTGCGGATTGCAGGCTATAGAAACTTTCCTCCACTTTTTTCTTCTTTTTTGATATGTGTATTGGTTCTAATCTTAGACTTTTCCCAGTGGTGGCAGAAAAGGCCATCGGCAACACTTGGCTCATGTCTTAAAACCTTAGCAATCTCAGGAGAAAGCCTCTTTGCCAACATTTCCAGCTATTTATTCTGATTGGGATAATTTGGGACATATGGCAATCCCTGAATCAGTCATCATGTCCAGAGAAATGGAATATTCTAATTAGCCAAGTTTGGAACATGTGCTCCACTCTGAAGCTAGGACAGAGGCTCAGCTCCATCTGAACCCCGAAGACTGGGAGAGAGGAGAAAAAAAATTCTAAAGCATAATACAAAAGATTGTATCACTAAGTTTGATGGTCAATGCCTATTATCATTGCTAGGGTCAGATAACTAGTGTAAAAAAGGAGAGAGAGAAAGTGGATTAGGATCCAGAAGATCAGAGTGCTTACTACTTGATAGACTTTAGGCAAATAACTTTATAAATTATATACATAATTTACATAATATAAATTATAATGATAAATTATAACAATTATATACTATAAATAATTATAATTTATAACTTTATGAATTGTTTGTGAATTAAGTTTTATAATCTGTTTTATTGCTTCAGTTGCTACCTACATGGTGATAAATCCCTAAATGTAATCTCTAGATTAGATATCCCTCTGATCTAGAATATTCTAGAATATTCTCTTTGGAGGATATTCTCCGGATCTCTGGATCTCCAGATCCACCTTCCCCTTCCTTACTGTGTTATGGGGCCCAGGAGGCCTACCTTTGTGGCTACGTGGACAGTCTCACTTGTCCTCTGATGTCCATTTGTGTTTGAACAATGAAAGCTAGTGGCAGGAGATTGTGGGGGAGCAGAAGAAAGTTGGGCATATTCATCTCTTGGGACCCTTCCTCTCAGTCAGCAGGTTGTTAGCGATTGTGTTCCGCTACTGACGGCCACTGATCTTGTCTATGGCTACAGCTAAAGTTCTCATTGGGTTGGAAATTACTCTCTTCCCTTATCCCTCCCAGCCTGGCAGTGGTAGAGCCTTACCTCTGATTTCTAGACTTGAATGCCCCATCATTTCTTACTAGTTTCCTCTAACACTACTCACAACTTTTTGAATAGTTTCTTTAAGTCTCTTCAAGCTTTTTTTTTTTTTTTTTTGAGTACACCGTATATTTTGTGTTGGGACCTTGACTGAAACAACTCTTGACGAATTTCTAAAGGCATCCCATGTTCAATATTTAGAAAATTGAGATTATTATTTCAATTCAACTCAAGAGTGTTTCTTTTCTTTGTTAGTTGCAACACGATCCATCACTCATTCCAACTTAAAACCTTGAATACAGGTTCAAATGTTCATTCTTGTTTACCTTTACATTCAACTGACTTAAGTATTGTCAATTTTATCTCCTACTTATTTAAAAAATATACTCCCCTTCACCATCCCTAAGGCTTAAATGGCCCCTCTGTTACTTCAGTTTTGACAGTCCTGTTTTTTACATGATCATGAACCCCACCATATCACTCCTCTCTATAACAAGTTCATCTTTCTAGGACTCTTGGTCCACCACAAGATAACATCCAGGCAATGCAATATTATTCCATGCTAAAAAGAGATGAGCTACCAAGCCACCAAAAGACATGGAGGAAACTTGAATGCATATTTCTAAATGAAAGAAACAAGTCTGAGAAGGTTACATATTGTATGATTCCAATTATATGACATTCTGGAAAAGAAAAACTATGGCGGCAGTAATATCAGTGGTTGCCAAGGGTTAGGAGAGGGGGAGGGATGCATAGGCAGAGCACAGAGGACTTCTATGGTGTTGAAACTATTCTGTATGATTCTGTAATGTTGGCTACTTGATGTTATGGACTGAAAGTCTGTGTCCACCCCAAAATTCATAGGTTAAAGTCCTAATGCCCAATATGACTGTATTTGGAGATAGGGCTTATAAGGAAATAATTAAGGTTAAACGAGGCCATAAAGGCGGGGCTCTGATCTGATAGGATTAGTGCCCTTAGAAGAAAGACACCAGAGAATTCTGAGCTCTCTTTCTTCCTCTCCACTCTGTGAGGACACTGTGAGAAGGCAGCTATCTGCAACCTGGAAGAGAATCTTACTAGGAACTGACCGTGCTAGAATCCTGATCTCAGACTTCCAGCCTTCAAACTGGGAGATAGTTAATTTCTATTGTTTAAGCTGCAGAGATCATGCATGTGAAGTACTCTGTATAAAAATAAAGTGCTATTTCACACAATCTGACAGTGCTGGTTAAGTAGCTGAATTGCCAAAATCAAATCAGTATCGATGAGAATACTTAACACAAAAAACAACTCTTGGCAGATGCTCAATAGCATCTGATCAGAATACAAAAATGGTAAAGAGGAGAACGCAATGGCTGGAATAGAAAAACATAAACTAACTTCCTTCCTTCCTTCCTTCCTTCCTTCCTTCCTTCCTTCCTTCCTTCCTTCCTTCCCTTTCCTTTTCTCCCTTTCTCTCTCTCTGTCTTTCTTTCTACATAAATTTAAATGAAGGCATAGCATATGACAGAAAATAATCTGTTTAGATCAACAATAAAAAAATCTAGATCTGAGAACTATCTTAAAAAGATAATGTATTTGATGGTGAATGTTATAATTACACAAAGGCAATTACAACTAGTAGACTAAACTTTAGATTATCTTATTACGTGAAAAACTATTAATTTTAGTAGAATACTAAGTTCTGACCACATAATCGGCAAAGCTGTGTGAGCTATCCAAAGTCCAGTCCTTTTTAGGTACTTGTATGAATCATCTGGTTAAAAGTGACAGAAAAGCCCATGAAGTCTTTTGATTTGGGTAGAAAATACATTGTGTACTTGCTGTTACCTGGGTCTGCATGGTAGCATATAATCATCAGAGGGCTAGTGCCGGTCCTGAGGACACAGATGCTAAGAACAGGTGACTCACAGTGCCCGGGCACCCCCTCCTTTACCATCTTTCAGCCTATACTCATTCCACATGGGGCGTTCCCTAAGGCCAGCTGACGAGTAGGGCATGGTGTGCCAACACTAGCGAGGACCCGACTGTGGTGACATTGTATTTATATTATATGATATTACATACCACGTATCACATATCTTATCCCATATGCCATGTATTATATATTAGAGTACCCATCCTGGCTCTGAGGGATATTGGGGAAGCAAAATTCTCCAAGTAAAAAACACTGAGAGTTTCTTCTGCTTTTCCACTTGTCTGGAAGGAGATTTTGCTTTTGGTTTGAAACTCACTGATTCTTGGGTAGTGATTAATGATTTGATCAGATGGCCTGGGACTTGGGGGGAACACAACTGGAAGACTGGTGAAAAGAAAGTTTGAATAGTTGGATATTTGTGTCCCAAATGAATATTCCTCATAAGGGTTCCCTGTAGAAGATATTTTCAATAATCTGGTGCACAAAATGACCTGCTCTGTGGGTGCTAACCTCTTTTCCATCTACCTCAGGGCTCCTGCACAAGGTGGGGTGGTAGCAGGGATCTAGCCTATCCTAAGTCTCTAGACTTAAGAATCTGGGTTCCTCCTCGTGAAGGCTAATTGGGCTACTGCCATTTAATGAATGCACAACCTGACAGTTGCAAATAATCAAAGCTGAGTCCCCCTAGCTGAGCACCATATTCTGGCAGAAGAAAGATTATATTGGATACTTCTGTTTGGTGGCACTGTATTCACTGGAATAAATACTTACGTTTTATATGCACTTGTTTTCCCTGCTTGCTGAACTTCTGACTTTAAAATCACTGCTTGTCTTCTACATTATCTTGGTGAATAAGACAGCAAGTGAATAAGACACACTGATGAATCACTTAACATATCTTTTACAGAAAAAGAACATGGGATGAGTAGTGGAGAAAGAGATGTATAAAATTATAGAATATCTGTTATGTCCTCAGGACTATTTGAAGAAATGAAGGTACAGTGTCACATTTTCTTTCTTGGTTTGGTATATTTGTGTGTGAGTGCGTGTGTGTGTGTGAAAGAGAGAGAGAGTGTGTGTGTGTGTTTCCCTCTCATTTTCCTTTCTACATTATATGGGGTGAATGTGAGCTAGTTTACTTGGTAATTACAGTTTCCAGGGCATCAAGATGGGATAGAATGACAGGAATAGAATGGAAGTGAGTGGAGATTTGGAAGAAAGGTCTTTTTTTTTACGTTCAGCTTTAATCTTTTAAAATTTTCCTTAAGGAACAAGTTGTTCTCTCATAAAGCTGAAAAAGATAAATTAAGCAATTCAGTTCATGGAAGCAAAATGTGAATAGTTCATATATCTTTTTTAGGTACGTTCTGTGGACAACTGTGTAACTAGACAGTTTCTGTATAGCAATTCAGTTCATGGAAGCAAAATGTGAATAGTTCATATATCTTTTTTAGGTACGTTCTGTGGACAACTGTGTAAGTAGACATTTTCTGTTACTCCTATGTTTTTTTTTTTTTCATTTTGAAATCAATTTCAAGTCCATGCTTGTTAGTAGACAATGAGTATTGGCAAAGTTGTACTTTCATTGAATTGGAATATGAATCCTAGCTCACAATGAAAGTGTGCCTTTAGCTCAGGTATAAAATTTGTGTTGCTGTTTCTTTGTGTTTTGTTTTGTTTTGTTTTTCCATAGCTTCCTTTGGAGGCATTTATTGCCCAAGGGCCTGACCAATGGTGTGTTTCAGATTGCCACAATTGAGGGAAATTGAAGAACAATGGTCCTCACAATCTTTAACCTTTTAAGCCATAGTTTTTGTCGGTTTTGCTAAATGTCTGAATGCTTAGGTCTACCCAGACTGCCAAATAGTTCTGGGTCTGTATTTGAGGCACAGAGAGCATAATATTTATAGGGAGCATTTTGCATTTTGTTCTCACCACTTGCTAATTTTGGCAAGTCTCTATGCTTTGTATTTTGCCCTAAGACAGTTATTCTCATTTTATAAATGTTAACTTAGTCATTAGAAAGCACACTGCATATACTGTGTTTAACAAATTGATGGTAAATTATATTTATTATCAACTGTGAATGGTAATGGACACAGGAATGGTAATGAACTTGAAGATCTCAAATATAATGACTAACATCGTTGATTTCTTTCACAAATATTACTGTTATTAGTAGTAGTATTATTCTTTTAGTTCGGATGCTTTTTGCTTGAGATAAGAGAAAACCCCTATTCAAACTAGCTTGCAAATAGGGAAGGTATTATCCTTCACATCAAGAATTCCAGAGATTAGGTGGACACCAGTCACGGTATGTCAGGATTTTACCTATGCTCTTCTTACTGTTCTCTTGATCACACTTTTTAGCTGTGTTTATTCCTTCGACCTCAGGCTGGTTTTCCTCATGACTTCAGAGCCGCTGGGAGCACAGGCAAAAATAGGCCTCCTTTTCTTTTACATTCAGAGAGAGGAAGAAAAAAACAATCATTTTTGTTAGTCTAACCAGGCTACCCTTCACCCACTACTAGTTACTAGAGTAATTCCGTGGGTATGAACTATCTTAGATTCATGAAGATCTGCCCTGGAATCTGGGAGAGGGATTGCCTTGATTTTGTTTTCATCAGTAGGGCAAAAAAAAAAAAAGGTAAAAGAACAAAATTGGGAGATACAGGCAGAAAAAGGGTGTTGGAAACCAGCAGTTTTACTATGTGGCAGGCACATAGTAGGTGCTCAGCAAACAATCACACTTTCTCCATTATTCACCAAATCCTTATGACTCACCAGAGTGTGTGCCTAATGGTCTTGTCTTTTCTGAAACTACTCTTGAAGAATCAACATTTATTATCATTTTTTATATCAAAAAATTATATTCTCTCTGATGGCAATTCTTTCATGTGTTCATTAATTCATTCATGTTTTAGGCCTTTAGCAAATAATGAATACCTAATATGCACAAAACAAAAGCTACAAAACTATTTCAAACTATACCATTTGGATACATGTGTAGTTTCTTAATAAGTAAGATTACCCTCGTGTGACTAGACTCATTTTTTTCTCTATATAGAATGTATTCTGTATCATTCATATTAATGTATTGTTGTATCTCATAAATATGTATCATATTCTAACTAAAAACAATTTTAATTATTGTTAGTTTAAAATTTTCAGAATAAATGTAATGTAGGAAGGATAAAGTAGTATTAGTTTAAATAGATTAATACTTTGGGTGCCTGGGTGGCTCAGTCATTAAGCGTCTGCCTTCAGCTCAGGGTCCTGGGATGGAGTCCCTGGGCTCCCTGGGCTCCCTGCTCGGCGGGGAGTCTGCTTCTGCCTCTCCCACTGCCCCTGCTTGTGTTCCCTCTCTCACTGTGTCTCTCTCTGTCAAATAAAAAAATCTTTAAAAAAAATAGATTAATATTTTAAATGAGGACTTGTGTGACAAACGCATTTTATGAAATTTACTATTTATTTACTTATTTATTGCCAACTTCATGAGTTCTATGGAAAGTCTGGCAAAATTCTTTAAAACCTCAAGAGTAATAATAGATGGTTCTTGGCTCCAGTTTGGATCATAAACCTTCGTATCATTCTGAAATGGAAATTGATAAAAAAAGGAAAAGAAAAATATGTCTTATTTTATTAAGGTACTTCTAATGGATGTCAATGAAATAGTCTTTCTGCTCTCATTTTTACTGGGATTTCAGAAAGTCACATTGATTTGGCAATATTCGATCTCATCGTATACACATATTTTAAATATCAGCCTTTTTTGATGACTTACTCATCTGGCAGTCTATAAAACACACTTTCTTTTTACGTCCAAATTATATCTGTGAAATAGGTATTTTTATCCAGTGTAGAGTGTGTACATTAAGAGCATCTCTGACCAAATAGTATTCATGAAATAATTTTGGTGACTCTGAAGGTAAAAAATGGAAAATTTGAAAAATATCAAATAATAATACTTCATACTAATTTACCAGTAAGTGGATGTTTTGTGTGTAAACATGAGCAGAGGCTAACGTGGCAGTTTGAGGCACACGCACCATGAATCCTTTGTTGTGGGCTCACATCAACAGAGACCCTGGGTCAGGAAAGTAATGAAACACAATGAAAACAATAGTGCTGCTCCCCAACCAGTATATCCGTATTACCAAACTTCAAAGCTCGTTATAGATGTTAGAGTATTTGGTCATCCTGTGTCTATATGGTGGGGATCTAACTCCCAGTCAGAAACTGAGGAAAAGGGATTAAGTGATTTGTACGGACCTCAGGGAGCCAAGCTAAATCCCTGTGATTTTGTAATTGGAAAATAGTTTTCTTTGCATACTTTCATCTAAAGTGATTTAGGACTTAATTAAAATTATACACATTTTGAAATACATGAAGTTCTAAATGCTGCCTTGAATACTTGGAGCATAAATTCATTCGATGGTTATTGTTTTAGGTTTTTTAAGATCTCTTGGAAGCTTCTTCCCTTAAAAAAATCTAAGAGGTTGGGGC